>NC_133397.1:102415307-102718337 GCF_047511655.1 Castor canadensis | reverse complement strand
GGCACAAAGCCCTGTGGACATTCAAATCTCTGCGGAAGGCTAACAGAGGTTAGCCATGAAGAATGGAAGCCTCCCATCCTCATGTGCTAAGTACACCCATGAACTCCTGCCAAACCTGCCCCGCCGCCCTACAACCCAATGGACAGAGAATTCTTCCACACGAGACAAGGGCACCTTCCTCCAGCTTCTTCCTGCTTGGCTGGCTGGGCTGCCATAGCAACAGGCCAGGCAGCAACTGCCTCAGGACCCTCCAAGTCTCAGGGGTGGTGAGTCCACTGTGACATCACAGCCAAGTCTTTCCTGATTGGGCAGACCACTCAGCCAAGTCTTTCCTGATTGGTCAGACCCCTTAGCACTCCCTCTAAGGCCCCTCCTTCTCCACACCACAGCCATTTCTGTGGCAGTTTCCTGACAAGATCTTCTCATCTGGGGATGTTTTTCTCCGCCACGTTACCTCCTCAGCTCGTTCAAGGTTGAACTGCCATGACATTTCTGTCCTGTTCCACAGAACACCCATCGTGGAACCCACAGTTTGGAGGACAGGAACACTATTTCAGGGTGAGTACAAAAAATCACCTCAAGCCCTTTGCCGTAAAATCAGCCAGGAAAATGCCCTAAAACTAGGATGAACCAAGGTGCCTCTCAGAACAACATCTCCAAACGTGGGGGGCGGGAGTATTCCTTCATGTGGATACAAAATGTTCCACAGTGGGAACCAGGGCTTCTTATTCCAGGCTTCAGTGTTCATAACTTAAAGAAAACACGTAAACACACACATTGCCTGCCAAGAGCCTAAAAGTGATCATAGGAATTCTCTTCCTGTCGACAAAGAAATCACTTCACTTTGATCTGAGAAATACACAGGCACACACAGTCTATAGCCGAGGAATGCTTAGGATTCCCTAGTCAGTGAAATTGTTACCATGTCTTGAGAGAACGGCAGGTTTCAGGAACACCAGAAACTATGCCAGAGCATGTAAAGCTCGGGGAGGACAGTCATTTCTGCAAAGCTTCTCTGAGGGCAAACAGATGGTTCATTTCTCCTCCCTGCCCCCACCCCCTCCCTTACCACCCTCTCCGCCCCCTCCCTCTCCCCCCCTCAATACCCAGCAGAAACTATTTTGCCCTTATTTCTAATTTTGTTGTAGAGAGAGTAGAAGCAATAATAGGAAGGAACAAGGGTTTTTGCTGGTTGAGATAAGGATAGCTATACAGGGCATTGACTCACATTGATTTCCTGTGTGTGGGTGTTACCTTCCAGGTTAATTCTTTTTGATCTAACCTAATCTCTAGTACCTGTTCCCCTTTTCATATTGGCCTCAGTTGCTTTAAGGTATCTGCTTTAGGTTCTCTGCGTTAAGGGCAACAAATGCTAGCTAGTTTTTTAGGTGTCTTACCTATCCTCACCCCTCCCTTGTGTGCTCTCACTTTTATCCTGTGCTCATAGTCCAATCCACTTGTTGTGTTTGCCCTTGACCTAATGTCCACATATGAGGGAGAACATACCATTTTTGGTTTTTGGTGCCAGGCCAAACACAACATCTTTCCTTCATGGAACTGAAGACATAAAGTCAGAGCGACACAAGGCTGTTCCTCAAGTGATTTTGGAAATGAACCTAACTCCTACAAGTCAGTGAGGGCCAACGGAAACAAAAATATCACAAACACACGCACGCACCAACTGCTGATATTCTAATCGTCACCTTGTAGATGAATTTCTGACCTTGCATCTACTGAAGAGCAAGGTTGAGCGAGACCAGAAGTCATTGAACACCAGAGAGCCCGGAGCATTCCATCGATCCCCACTTTGTTGTTGACAGATTTTGATTCAAGGAGTCTTCTGCATGCCTAAACAGCGAATATATACTCGATGAGTGTGAAATACTTGGTTCTCTGTGAAGGTATTACAAGATGAAAAGAAATTATTTCCAAAGGACACTACACATATTACACATGCACACACACACAAACTCAAACACACACACAGAGGAACCTAGCCTATATGCAATGTACTTGGAATGCTTCCCGCAAGAGCAGAAATCCTGACGTTAACCTACTTAGGGGCCACTGTCTGCACGTCAAAAAAGATCAAACGCAGAAAAACACCTAAAGTGACATCGTATCCACCAATGTTTTTGGAGGGAAGAAATACAACCACCTTTATGCCAATGAACAACTAAGGCCTAATGTACCACAGGCCATGCAGGAAGCGATCACTTGAATTCAAATCCTCTCTCGCAGGGCAAAGGTGTACATACATACATCCACCATGATAGCAGGACATGCACTGGGCATACTCAAGCAAATCTGATACTTCCTCCTCTGTCCATTGATTAGACTTGATCTCTGATAATGCAATGTTGATCCAAACCCAAAATTCCTGACTTCCAGGAAGCATCCTGATAGACATTATGTGCAACAGAGTATCTAACAGACAGTGACCCAGAAAGATTTCAGCACCGCACACAAGCCCCCACACACAAACATACCCACAGTGGGCTCTGTTCCAGGGACATTAACTACTTTGGAGTAAGTGAATTTCTGGGCTTTCATCTAACAAAGCACCATTCAGCACTACCAAGAGTTAATGAACACATGGAAACACTGGTGAATGAGGTTAATTTCTTCCAACATTCCTTGCCGGTGTTTGAGTGGACCCTGAGGGATGGAGAAGAAATCATGCCAGATCACCAGGTGCCTGTGCCTGTGCCTGTGCCTCCATGTAATCTCATTCCACCTAGCAGCCGGATAGAACCACACCCAGAGATCAGGGAGTCAGGGTGAGAAGCAGAAGTCAAGGCAGCCTCTGCACAACAGTGAGATCCAGGGTGGCCTGTTCTCCTTGCTGAGCTCCACGCCCAAACGGCACAAAGCCCTGTGGACATTCAAATCTCTGCGGAAGGCTAACAGAGGTTAGCCATGAAGAATGGAAGCCTCCCATCCTCATGTGCTAAGTACACCCATGAACTCCTGCCAAACCTGCCCCGCCGCCCTACAACCCAATGGACAGAGAATTCTTCCACACGAGACAAGGGCACCTTCCTCCAGCTTCTTCCTGCTTGGCTGGCTGGGCTGCCATAGCAACAGGCCAGGCAGCAACTGCCTCAGGACCCTCCAAGTCTCAGGGGTGGTGAGTCCACTGTGACATCACAGCCAAGTCTTTCCTGATTGGGCAGACCACTCAGCCAAGTCTTTCCTGATTGGTCAGACCCCTTAGCACTCCCTCTAAGGCCCCTCCTTCTCCACACCACAGCCATTTCTGTGGCAGTTTCCTGACAAGATCTTCTCATCTGGGGATGTTTTTCTCCGCCACGTTACCTCCTCAGCTCGTTCAAGGTTGAACTGCCATGACATTTCTGTCCTGTTCCACAGAACACCCATCGTGGAACCCACAGTTTGGAGGACAGGAACACTATTTCAGGGTGAATACAAAAAATCACCTCAAGCCCTTTGCCGTAAAATCAGCCAGGAAAATGCCCTAAAACTAGGATGAACCAAGGTGCCTCTCAGAACAACATCTCCAAACGTGGGGGGCGGGAGTATTCCTTCATGTGGATACAAAATGTTCCACAGTGGGAACCAGGGCTTCTTATTCCAGGCTTCAGTGTTCATAACTTAAAGAAAACACGTAAACACACACATTGCCTGCCAAGAGCCTAAAAGTGATCATAGGAATTCTCTTCCTGTCGACAAAGAAATCACTTCACTTTGATCTGAGAAATACACAGGCACACACAGTCTATAGCCGAGGAATGCTTAGGATTCCCTAGTCAGTGAAATTGTTACCATGTCTTGAGAGAACGGCAGGTTTCAGGAACACCAGAAACTATGCCAGAGCATGTAAAGCTCGGGGAGGACAGTCATTTCTGCAAAGCTTCTCTGAGGGCAAACAGATGGTTCATTTCTCCTCCCTGCCCCCACCCCCTCCCTTACCACCCTCTCCGCCCCCTCCCTCTCCCCCCCTCAATACCCAGCAGAAACTATTTTGCCCTTATTTCTAATTTTGTTGTAGAGAGAGTAGAAGCAATAATAGGAAGGAACAAGGGTTTTTGCTGGTTGAGATAAGGATAGCTATACAGGGCATTGACTCACATTGATTTCCTGTGTGTGGGTGTTACCTTCCAGGTTAATTCTTTTTGATCTAACCTAATCTCTAGTACCTGTTCCCCTTTTCATATTGGCCTCAGTTGCTTTAAGGTATCTGCTTTAGGTTCTCTGCGTTAAGGGCAACAAATGCTAGCTAGTTTTTTAGGTGTCTTACCTATCCTCACCCCTCCCTTGTGTGCTCTCACTTTTATCCTGTGCTCATAGTCCAATCCACTTGTTGTGTTTGCCCTTGACCTAATGTCCACATATGAGGGAGAACATACCATTTTTGGTTTTTGGTGCCAGGCCAAACACAACATCTTTCCTTCATGGAACTGAAGACATAAAGTCAGAGCGACACAAGGCTGTTCCTCAAGTGATTTTGGAAATGAACCTAACTCCTACAAGTCAGTGAGGGCCAACGGAAACAAAAATATCACAAACACACGCACGCACCAACTGCTGATATTCTAATCGTCACCTTGTAGATGAATTTCTGACCTTGCATCTACTGAAGAGCAAGGTTGAGCGAGACCAGAAGTCATTGAACACCAGAGAGCCCGGAGCATTCCATCGATCCCCACTTTGTTGTTGACAGATTTTGATTCAAGGAGTCTTCTGCATGCCTAAACAGCGAATATATACTCGATGAGTGTGAAATACTTGGTTCTCTGTGAAGGTATTACAAGATGAAAAGAAATTATTTCCAAAGGACACTACACATATTACACATGCACACACACACAAACTCAAACACACACACAGAGGAACCTAGCCTATATGCAATGTACTTGGAATGCTTCCCGCAAGAGCAGAAATCCTGACGTTAACCTACTTAGGGGCCACTGTCTGCACGTCAAAAAAGATCAAACGCAGAAAAACACCTAAAGTGACATCGTATCCACCAATGTTTTTGGAGGGAAGAAATACAACCACCTTTATGCCAATGAACAACTAAGGCCTAATGTACCACAGGCCATGCAGGAAGCGATCACTTGAATTCAAATCCTCTCTCGCAGGGCAAAGGTGTACATACATACATCCACCATGATAGCAGGACATGCACTGGGCATACTCAAGCAAATCTGATACTTCCTCCTCTGTCCATTGATTAGACTTGATCTCTGATAATGCAATGTTGATCCAAACCCAAAATTCCTGACTTCCAGGAAGCATCCTGATAGACATTATGTGCAACAGAGTATCTAACAGACAGTGACCCAGAAAGATTTCAGCACCGCACACAAGCCCCCACACACAAACATACCCACAGTGGGCTCTGTTCCAGGAACATTAACTACTTTGGAGTAAGTGAATTTCTGGGCTTTCATCTAACAAAGCACCATTCAGCACTACCAAGAGTTAATGAACACATGGAAACACTGGTGAATGAGGTTAATTTCTTCCAACATTCCTTGCCGGTGTTTGAGTGGACCCTGAGGGATGGAGAAGAAATCATGCCAGATCACCAGGTGCCTGTGCCTGTGCCTGTGCCTCCATGTAATCTCATTCCACCTAGCAGCCGGATAGAACCACACCCAGAGATCAGGGAGTCAGGGTGAGAAGCAGAAGTCAAGGCAGCCTCTGCACAACAGTGAGATCCAGGGTGGCCTGTTCTCCTTGCTGAGCTCCACGCCCAAACGGCACAAAGCCCTGTGGACATTCAAATCTCTGCGGAAGGCTAACAGAGGTTAGCCATGAAGAATGGAAGCCTCCCATCCTCATGTGCTAAGTACACCCATGAACTCCTGCCAAACCTGCCCCGCCGCCCTACAACCCAATGGACAGAGAATTCTTCCACACGAGACAAGGGCACCTTCCTCCAGCTTCTTCCTGCTTGGCTGGCTGGGCTGCCATAGCAACAGGCCAGGCAGCAACTGCCTCAGGACCCTCCAAGTCTCAGGGGTGGTGAGTCCACTGTGACATCACAGCCAAGTCTTTCCTGATTGGGCAGACCACTCAGCCAAGTCTTTCCTGATTGGTCAGACCCCTTAGCACTCCCTCTAAGGCCCCTCCTTCTCCACACCACAGCCATTTCTGTGGCAGTTTCCTGACAAGATCTTCTCATCTGGGGATGTTTTTCTCCGCCACGTTACCTCCTCAGCTCGTTCAAGGTTGAACTGCCATGACATTTCTGTCCTGTTCCACAGAACACCCATCGTGGAACCCACAGTTTGGAGGACAGGAACACTATTTCAGGGTGAGTACAAAAAATCACCTCAAGCCCTTTGCCGTAAAATCAGCCAGGAAAATGCCCTAAAACTAGGATGAACCAAGGTGCCTCTCAGAACAACATCTCCAAACGTGGGGGGCGGGAGTATTCCTTCATGTGGATACAAAATGTTCCACAGTGGGAACCAGGGCTTCTTATTCCAGGCTTCAGTGTTCATAACTTAAAGAAAACACGTAAACACACACATTGCCTGCCAAGAGCCTAAAAGTGATCATAGGAATTCTCTTCCTGTCGACAAAGAAATCACTTCACTTTGATCTGAGAAATACACAGGCACACACAGTCTATAGCCGAGGAATGCTTAGGATTCCCTAGTCAGTGAAATTGTTACCATGTCTTGAGAGAACGGCAGGTTTCAGGAACACCAGAAACTATGCCAGAGCATGTAAAGCTCGGGGAGGACAGTCATTTCTGCAAAGCTTCTCTGAGGGCAAACAGATGGTTCATTTCTCCTCCCTGCCCCCACCCCCTCCCTTACCACCCTCTCCGCCCCCTCCCTCTCCCCCCCTCAATACCCAGCAGAAACTATTTTGCCCTTATTTCTAATTTTGTTGTAGAGAGAGTAGAAGCAATAATAGGAAGGAACAAGGGTTTTTGCTGGTTGAGATAAGGATAGCTATACAGGGCATTGACTCACATTGATTTCCTGTGTGTGGGTGTTACCTTCCAGGTTAATTCTTTTTGATCTAACCTAATCTCTAGTACCTGTTCCCCTTTTCATATTGGCCTCAGTTGCTTTAAGGTATCTGCTTTAGGTTCTCTGCGTTAAGGGCAACAAATGCTAGCTAGTTTTTTAGGTGTCTTACCTATCCTCACCCCTCCCTTGTGTGTTCTCGCTTTTATCCTGTGCTCATAGTCCAATCCACTTGTTGTGTTTGCCCTTGACCTAATGTCCACATATGAGGGAGAACATACCATTTTTGGTTTTTGGTGCCAGGCCAAACACAACATCTTTCCTTCATGGAACTGAAGACATAAAGTCAGAGCGACACAAGGCTGTTCCTCAAGTGATTTTGGAAATGAACCTAACTCCTACAAGTCAGTGAGGGCCAACGGAAACAAAAATATCACAAACACACGCACGCACCAACTGCTGATATTCTAATCGTCACCTTGTAGATGAATTTCTGACCTTGCATCTACTGAAGAGCAAGGTTGAGCGAGACCAGAAGTCATTGAACACCAGAGAGCCCGGAGCATTCCATCGATCCCCACTTTGTTGTTGACAGATTTTGATTCAAGGAGTCTTCTGCATGCCTAAACAGCGAATATATACTCGATGAGTGTGAAATACTTGGTTCTCTGTGAAGGTATTACAAGATGAAAAGAAATTATTTCCAAAGGACACTACACATATTACACATGCACACACACACAAACTCAAACACACACACAGAGGAACCTAGCCTATATGCAATGTACTTGGAATGCTTCCCGCAAGAGCAGAATTCCTGACGTTAACCTACTTAGGGGCCACTGTCTGCACGTCAAAAAAGATCAAACGCAGAAAAACACCTAAAGTGACATCGTATCCACCAATGTTTTTGGAGGGAAGAAATACAACCACCTTTATGCCAATGAACAACTAAGGCCTAATGTACCACAGGCCATGCAGGAAGCGATCACTTGAATTCAAATCCTCTCTCGCAGGGCAAAGGTGTACATACATACATCCACCATGATAGCAGGACATGCACTGGGCATACTCAAGCAAATCTGATACTTCCTCCTCTGTCCATTGATTAGACTTGATCTCTGATAATGCAATGTTGATCCAAACCCAAAATTCCTGACTTCCAGGAAGCATCCTGATAGACATTATGTGCAACAGAGTATCTAACAGACAGTGACCCAGAAAGATTTCAGCACCGCACACAAGCCCCCACACACAAACATACCCACAGTGGGCTCTGTTCCAGGAACATTAACTACTTTGGAGTAAGTGAATTTCTGGGCTTTCATCTAACAAAGCACCATTCAGCACTACCAAGAGTTAATGAACACATGGAAACACTGGTGAATGAGGTTAATTTCTTCCAACATTCCTTGCCGGTGTTTGAGTGGACCCTGAGGGATGGAGAAGAAATCATGCCAGATCACCAGGTGCCTGTGCCTGTGCCTGTGCCTCCATGTAATCTCATTCCACCTAGCAGCCGGATAGAACCACACCCAGAGATCAGGGAGTCAGGGTGAGAAGCAGAAGTCAAGGCAGCCTCTGCACAACAGTGAGATCCAGGGTGGCCTGTTCTCCTTGCTGAGCTCCACGCCCAAACAGCACAAAGCCCTGTGGACATTCAAATCTCTGCGGAAGGCTAACAGAGGTTAGCCATGAAGAATGGAAGCCTCCCATCCTCATGTGCTAAGTACACCCATGAACTCCTGCCAAACCTGCCCCGCCGCCCTACAACCCAATGGACAGAGAATTCTTCCACACGAGACAAGGGCACCTTCCTCCAGCTTCTTCCTGCTTGGCTGGCTGGGCTGCCATAGCAACAGGCCAGGCAGCAACTGCCTCAGGACCCTCCAAGTCTCAGGGGTGGTGAGTCCACTGTGACATCACAGCCAAGTCTTTCCTGATTGGGCAGACCACTCAGCCAAGTCTTTCCTGATTGGTCAGACCCCTTAGCACTCCCTCTAAGGCCCCTCCTTCTCCACACCACAGCCATTTCTGTGGCAGTTTCCTGACAAGATCTTCTCATCTGGGGATGTTTTTCTCCGCCACGTTACCTCCTCAGCTCGTTCAAGGTTGAACTGCCATGACATTTCTGTCCTGTTCCACAGAACACCCATCGTGGAACCCACAGTTTGGAGGACAGGAACACTATTTCAGGGTGAGTACAAAAAATCACCTCAAGCCCTTTGCCGTAAAATCAGCCAGGAAAATGCCCTAAAACTAGGATGAACCAAGGTGCCTCTCAGAACAACATCTCCAAACGTGGGGGGCGGGAGTATTCCTTCATGTGGATACAAAATGTTCCACAGTGGGAACCAGGGCTTCTTATTCCAGGCTTCAGTGTTCATAACTTAAAGAAAACACGTAAACACACACATTGCCTGCCAAGAGCCTAAAAGTGATCATAGGAATTCTCTTCCTGTCGACAAAGAAATCACTTCACTTTGATCTGAGAAATACACAGGCACACACAGTCTATAGCCGAGGAATGCTTAGGATTCCCTAGTCAGTGAAATTGTTACCATGTCTTGAGAGAACGGCAGGTTTCAGGAACACCAGAAACTATGCCAGAGCATGTAAAGCTCGGGGAGGACAGTCATTTCTGCAAAGCTTCTCTGAGGGCAAACAGATGGTTCATTTCTCCTCCCTGCCCCCACCCCCTCCCTTACCACCCTCTCCGCCCCCTCCCTCTCCCCCCCTCAATACCCAGCAGAAACTATTTTGCCCTTATTTCTAATTTTGTTGTAGAGAGAGTAGAAGCAATAATAGGAAGGAACAAGGGTTTTTGCTGGTTGAGATAAGGATAGCTATACAGGGCATTGACTCACATTGATTTCCTGTGTGTGGGTGTTACCTTCCAGGTTAATTCTTTTTGATCTAACCTAATCTCTAGTACCTGTTCCCCTTTTCATATTGGCCTCAGTTGCTTTAAGGTATCTGCTTTAGGTTCTCTGCGTTAAGGGCAACAAATGCTAGCTAGTTTTTTAGGTGTCTTACCTATCCTCACCCCTCCCTTGTGTGCTCTCACTTTTATCCTGTGCTCATAGTCCAATCCACTTGTTGTGTTTGCCCTTGACCTAATGTCCACATATGAGGGAGAACATACCATTTTTGGTTTTTGGTGCCAGGCCAAACACAACATCTTTCCTTCATGGAACTGAAGACATAAAGTCAGAGCGACACAAGGCTGTTCCTCAAGTGATTTTGGAAATGAACCTAACTCCTACAAGTCAGTGAGGGCCAACGGAAACAAAAATATCACAAACACACGCACGCACCAACTGCTGATATTCTAATCGTCACCTTGTAGATGAATTTCTGACCTTGCATCTACTGAAGAGCAAGGTTGAGCGAGACCAGAAGTCATTGAACACCAGAGAGCCCGGAGCATTCCATCGATCCCCACTTTGTTGTTGACAGATTTTGATTCAAGGAGTCTTCTGCATGCCTAAACAGCGAATATATACTCGATGAGTGTGAAATACTTGGTTCTCTGTGAAGGTATTACAAGATGAAAAGAAATTATTTCCAAAGGACACTACACATATTACACATGCACACACACACAAACTCAAACACACACACAGAGGAACCTAGCCTATATGCAATGTACTTGGAATGCTTCCCGCAAGAGCAGAAATCCTGACGTTAACCTACTTAGGGGCCACTGTCTGCACGTCAAAAAAGATCAAACGCAGAAAAACACCTAAAGTGACATCGTATCCACCAATGTTTTTGGAGGGAAGAAATACAACCACCTTTATGCCAATGAACAACTAAGGCCTAATGTACCACAGGCCATGCAGGAAGCGATCACTTGAATTCAAATCCTCTCTCGCAGGGCAAAGGTGTACATACATACATCCACCATGATAGCAGGACATGCACTGGGCATACTCAAGCAAATCTGATACTTCCTCCTCTGTCCATTGATTAGACTTGATCTCTGATAATGCAATGTTGATCCAAACCCAAAATTCCTGACTTCCAGGAAGCATCCTGATAGACATTATGTGCAACAGAGTATCTAACAGACAGTGACCCAGAAAGATTTCAGCACCGCACACAAGCCCCCACACACAAACATACCCACAGTGGGCTCTGTTCCAGGAACATTAACTACTTTGGAGTAAGTGAATTTCTGGGCTTTCATCTAACAAAGCACCATTCAGCACTACCAAGAGTTAATGAACACATGGAAACACTCGTGAATGAGGTTAATTTCTTCCAACATTCCTTGCCGGTGTTTGAGTGGACCCTGAGGGATGGAGAAGAAATCATGCCAGATCACCAGGTGCCTGTGCCTGTGCCTGTGCCTCCATGTAATCTCATTCCACCTAGCAGCCGGATAGAACCACACCCAGAGATCAGGGAGTCAGGGTGAGAAGCAGAAGTCAAGGCAGCCTCTGCACAACAGTGAGATCCAGGGTGGCCTGTTCTCCTTGCTGAGCTCCACGCCCAAACGGCACAAAGCCCTGTGGACATTCAAATCTCTGCGGAAGGCTAACAGAGGTTAGCCATGAAGAATGGAAGCCTCCCATCCTCATGTGCTAAGTACACCCATGAACTCCTGCCAAACCTGCCCCGCCGCCCTACAACCCAATGGACAGAGAATTCTTCCACACGAGACAAGGGCACCTTCCTCCAGCTTCTTCCTGCTTGGCTGGCTGGGCTGCCATAGCAACAGGCCAGGCAGCAACTGCCTCAGGACCCTCCAAGTCTCAGGGGTGGTGAGTCCACTGTGACATCACAGCCAAGTCTTTCCTGATTGGGCAGACCACTCAGCCAAGTCTTTCCTGATTGGTCAGACCCCTTAGCACTCCCTCTAAGGCCCCTCCTTCTCCACACCACAGCCATTTCTGTGGCAGTTTCCTGACAAGATCTTCTCATCTGGGGATGTTTTTCTCCGCCACGTTACCTCCTCAGCTCGTTCAAGGTTGAACTGCCATGACATTTCTGTCCTGTTCCACAGAACACCCATCGTGGAACCCACAGTTTGGAGGACAGGAACACTATTTCAGGGTGAGTACAAAAAATCACCTCAAGCCCTTTGCCGTAAAATCAGCCAGGAAAATGCCCTAAAACTAGGATGAACCAAGGTGCCTCTCAGAACAACATCTCCAAACGTGGGGGGCGGGAGTATTCCTTCATGTGGATACAAAATGTTCCACAGTGGGAACCAGGGCTTCTTATTCCAGGCTTCAGTGTTCATAACTTAAAGAAAACACGTAAACACACACATTGCCTGCCAAGAGCCTAAAAGTGATCATAGGAATTCTCTTCCTGTCGACAAAGAAATCACTTCACTTTGATCTGAGAAATACACAGGCACACACAGTCTATAGCCGAGGAATGCTTAGGATTCCCTAGTCAGTGAAATTGTTACCATGTCTTGAGAGAACGGCAGGTTTCAGGAACACCAGAAACTATGCCAGAGCATGTAAAGCTCGGGGAGGACAGTCATTTCTGCAAAGCTTCTCTGAGGGCAAACAGATGGTTCATTTCTCCTCCCTGCCCCCACCCCCTCCCTTACCACCCTCTCCGCCCCCTCCCTCTCCCCCCCTCAATACCCAGCAGAAACTATTTTGCCCTTATTTCTAATTTTGTTGTAGAGAGAGTAGAAGCAATAATAGGAAGGAACAAGGGTTTTTGCTGGTTGAGATAAGGATAGCTATACAGGGCATTGACTCACATTGATTTCCTGTGTGTGGGTGTTACCTTCCAGGTTAATTCTTTTTGATCTAACCTAATCTCTAGTACCTGTTCCCCTTTTCATATTGGCCTCAGTTGCTTTAAGGTATCTGCTTTAGGTTCTCTGCGTTAAGGGCAACAAATGCTAGCTAGTTTTTTAGGTGTCTTACCTATCCTCACCCCTCCCTTGTGTGCTCTCACTTTTATCCTGTGCTCATAGTCCAATCCACTTGTTGTGTTTGCCCTTGACCTAATGTCCACATATGAGGGAGAACATACCATTTTTGGTTTTTGGTGCCAGGCCAAACACAACATCTTTCCTTCATGGAACTGAAGACATAAAGTCAGAGCGACACAAGGCTGTTCCTCAAGTGATTTTGGAAATGAACCTAACTCCTACAAGTCAGTGAGGGCCAACGGAAACAAAAATATCACAAACACACGCACGCACCAACTGCTGATATTCTAATCGTCACCTTGTAGATGAATTTCTGACCTTGCATCTACTGAAGAGCAAGGTTGAGCGAGACCAGAAGTCATTGAACACCAGAGAGCCCGGAGCATTCCATCGATCCCCACTTTGTTGTTGACAGATTTTGATTCAAGGAGTCTTCTGCATGCCTAAACAGCGAATATATACTCGATGAGTGTGAAATACTTGGTTCTCTGTGAAGGTATTACAAGATGAAAAGAAATTATTTCCAAAGGACACTACACATATTACACATGCACACACACACAAACTCAAACACACACACAGAGGAACCTAGCCTATATGCAATGTACTTGGAATGCTTCCCGCAAGAGCAGAAATCCTGACGTTAACCTACTTAGGGGCCACTGTCTGCACGTCAAAAAAGATCAAACGCAGAAAAACACCTAAAGTGACATCGTATCCACCAATGTTTTTGGAGGGAAGAAATACAACCACCTTTATGCCAATGAACAACTAAGGCCTAATGTACCACAGGCCATGCAGGAAGCGATCACTTGAATTCAAATCCTCTCTCGCAGGGCAAAGGTGTACATACATACATCCACCATGATAGCAGGACATGCACTGGGCATACTCAAGCAAATCTGATACTTCCTCCTCTGTCCATTGATTAGACTTGATCTCTGATAATGCAATGTTGATCCAAACCCAAAATTCCTGACTTCCAGGAAGCATCCTGATAGACATTATGTGCAACAGAGTATCTAACAGACAGTGACCCAGAAAGATTTCAGCACCGCACACAAGCCCCCACACACAAACATACCCACAGTGGGCTCTGTTCCAGGGACATTAACTACTTTGGAGTAAGTGAATTTCTGGGCTTTCATCTAACAAAGCACCATTCAGCACTACCAAGAGTTAATGAACACATGGAAACACTGGTGAATGAGGTTAATTTCTTCCAACATTCCTTGCCGGTGTTTGAGTGGACCCTGAGGGATGGAGAAGAAATCATGCCAGATCACCAGGTGCCTGTGCCTGTGCCTGTGCCTCCATGTAATCTCATTCCACCTAGCAGCCGGATAGAACCACACCCAGAGATCAGGGAGTCAGGGTGAGAAGCAGAAGTCAAGGCAGCCTCTGCACAACAGTGAGATCCAGGGTGGCCTGTTCTCCTTGCTGAGCTCCACGCCCAAACGGCACAAAGCCCTGTGGACATTCAAATCTCTGCGGAAGGCTAACAGAGGTTAGCCATGAAGAATGGAAGCCTCCCATCCTCATGTGCTAAGTACACCCATGAACTCCTGCCAAACCTGCCCCGCCGCCCTACAACCCAATGGACAGAGAATTCTTCCACACGAGACAAGGGCACCTTCCTCCAGCTTCTTCCTGCTTGGCTGGCTGGGCTGCCATAGCAACAGGCCAGGCAGCAACTGCCTCAGGACCCTCCAAGTCTCAGGGGTGGTGAGTCCACTGTGACATCACAGCCAAGTCTTTCCTGATTGGGCAGACCACTCAGCCAAGTCTTTCCTGATTGGTCAGACCCCTTAGCACTCCCTCTAAGGCCCCTCCTTCTCCACACCACAGCCATTTCTGTGGCAGTTTCCTGACAAGATCTTCTCATCTGGGGATGTTTTTCTCCGCCACGTTACCTCCTCAGCTCGTTCAAGGTTGAACTGCCATGACATTTCTGTCCTGTTCCACAGAACACCCATCGTGGAACCCACAGTTTGGAGGACAGGAACACTATTTCAGGGTGAATACAAAAAATCACCTCAAGCCCTTTGCCGTAAAATCAGCCAGGAAAATGCCCTAAAACTAGGATGAACCAAGGTGCCTCTCAGAACAACATCTCCAAACGTGGGGGGCGGGAGTATTCCTTCATGTGGATACAAAATGTTCCACAGTGGGAACCAGGGCTTCTTATTCCAGGCTTCAGTGTTCATAACTTAAAGAAAACACGTAAACACACACATTGCCTGCCAAGAGCCTAAAAGTGATCATAGGAATTCTCTTCCTGTCGACAAAGAAATCACTTCACTTTGATCTGAGAAATACACAGGCACACACAGTCTATAGCCGAGGAATGCTTAGGATTCCCTAGTCAGTGAAATTGTTACCATGTCTTGAGAGAACGGCAGGTTTCAGGAACACCAGAAACTATGCCAGAGCATGTAAAGCTCGGGGAGGACAGTCATTTCTGCAAAGCTTCTCTGAGGGCAAACAGATGGTTCATTTCTCCTCCCTGCCCCCACCCCCTCCCTTACCACCCTCTCCGCCCCCTCCCTCTCCCCCCCTCAATACCCAGCAGAAACTATTTTGCCCTTATTTCTAATTTTGTTGTAGAGAGAGTAGAAGCAATAATAGGAAGGAACAAGGGTTTTTGCTGGTTGAGATAAGGATAGCTATACAGGGCATTGACTCACATTGATTTCCTGTGTGTGGGTGTTACCTTCCAGGTTAATTCTTTTTGATCTAACCTAATCTCTAGTACCTGTTCCCCTTTTCATATTGGCCTCAGTTGCTTTAAGGTATCTGCTTTAGGTTCTCTGCGTTAAGGGCAACAAATGCTAGCTAGTTTTTTAGGTGTCTTACCTATCCTCACCCCTCCCTTGTGTGCTCTCACTTTTATCCTGTGCTCATAGTCCAATCCACTTGTTGTGTTTGCCCTTGACCTAATGTCCACATATGAGGGAGAACATACCATTTTTGGTTTTTGGTGCCAGGCCAAACACAACATCTTTCCTTCATGGAACTGAAGACATAAAGTCAGAGCGACACAAGGCTGTTCCTCAAGTGATTTTGGAAATGAACCTAACTCCTACAAGTCAGTGAGGGCCAACGGAAACAAAAATATCACAAACACACGCACGCACCAACTGCTGATATTCTAATCGTCACCTTGTAGATGAATTTCTGACCTTGCATCTACTGAAGAGCAAGGTTGAGCGAGACCAGAAGTCATTGAACACCAGAGAGCCCGGAGCATTCCATCGATCCCCACTTTGTTGTTGACAGATTTTGATTCAAGGAGTCTTCTGCATGCCTAAACAGCGAATATATACTCGATGAGTGTGAAATACTTGGTTCTCTGTGAAGGTATTACAAGATGAAAAGAAATTATTTCCAAAGGACACTACACATATTACACATGCACACACACACAAACTCAAACACACACACAGAGGAACCTAGCCTATATGCAATGTACTTGGAATGCTTCCCGCAAGAGCAGAAATCCTGACGTTAACCTACTTAGGGGCCACTGTCTGCACGTCAAAAAAGATCAAACGCAGAAAAACACCTAAAGTGACATCGTATCCACCAATGTTTTTGGAGGGAAGAAATACAACCACCTTTATGCCAATGAACAACTAAGGCCTAATGTACCACAGGCCATGCAGGAAGCGATCACTTGAATTCAAATCCTCTCTCGCAGGGCAAAGGTGTACATACATACATCCACCATGATAGCAGGACATGCACTGGGCATACTCAAGCAAATCTGATACTTCCTCCTCTGTCCATTGATTAGACTTGATCTCTGATAATGCAATGTTGATCCAAACCCAAAATTCCTGACTTCCAGGAAGCATCCTGATAGACATTATGTGCAACAGAGTATCTAACAGACAGTGACCCAGAAAGATTTCAGCACCGCACACAAGCCCCCACACACAAACATACCCACAGTGGGCTCTGTTCCAGGAACATTAACTACTTTGGAGTAAGTGAATTTCTGGGCTTTCATCTAACAAAGCACCATTCAGCACTACCAAGAGTTAATGAACACATGGAAACACTGGTGAATGAGGTTAATTTCTTCCAACATTCCTTGCCGGTGTTTGAGTGGACCCTGAGGGATGGAGAAGAAATCATGCCAGATCACCAGGTGCCTGTGCCTGTGCCTGTGCCTCCATGTAATCTCATTCCACCTAGCAGCCGGATAGAACCACACCCAGAGATCAGGGAGTCAGGGTGAGAAGCAGAAGTCAAGGCAGCCTCTGCACAACAGTGAGATCCAGGGTGGCCTGTTCTCCTTGCTGAGCTCCACGCCCAAACGGCACAAAGCCCTGTGGACATTCAAATCTCTGCGGAAGGCTAACAGAGGTTAGCCATGAAGAATGGAAGCCTCCCATCCTCATGTGCTAAGTACACCCATGAACTCCTGCCAAACCTGCCCCGCCGCCCTACAACCCAATGGACAGAGAATTCTTCCACACGAGACAAGGGCACCTTCCTCCAGCTTCTTCCTGCTTGGCTGGCTGGGCTGCCATAGCAACAGGCCAGGCAGCAACTGCCTCAGGACCCTCCAAGTCTCAGGGGTGGTGAGTCCACTGTGACATCACAGCCAAGTCTTTCCTGATTGGGCAGACCACTCAGCCAAGTCTTTCCTGATTGGTCAGACCCCTTAGCACTCCCTCTAAGGCCCCTCCTTCTCCACACCACAGCCATTTCTGTGGCAGTTTCCTGACAAGATCTTCTCATCTGGGGATGTTTTTCTCCGCCACGTTACCTCCTCAGCTCGTTCAAGGTTGAACTGCCATGACATTTCTGTCCTGTTCCACAGAACACCCATCGTGGAACCCACAGTTTGGAGGACAGGAACACTATTTCAGGGTGAATACAAAAAATCACCTCAAGCCCTTTGCCGTAAAATCAGCCAGGAAAATGCCCTAAAACTAGGATGAACCAAGGTGCCTCTCAGAACAACATCTCCAAACGTGGGGGGCGGGAGTATTCCTTCATGTGGATACAAAATGTTCCACAGTGGGAACCAGGGCTTCTTATTCCAGGCTTCAGTGTTCATAACTTAAAGAAAACACGTAAACACACACATTGCCTGCCAAGAGCCTAAAAGTGATCATAGGAATTCTCTTCCTGTCGACAAAGAAATCACTTCACTTTGATCTGAGAAATACACAGGCACACACAGTCTATAGCCGAGGAATGCTTAGGATTCCCTAGTCAGTGAAATTGTTACCATGTCTTGAGAGAACGGCAGGTTTCAGGAACACCAGAAACTATGCCAGAGCATGTAAAGCTCGGGGAGGACAGTCATTTCTGCAAAGCTTCTCTGAGGGCAAACAGATGGTTCATTTCTCCTCCCTGCCCCCACCCCCTCCCTTACCACCCTCTCCGCCCCCTCCCTCTCCCCCCCTCAATACCCAGCAGAAACTATTTTGCCCTTATTTCTAATTTTGTTGTAGAGAGAGTAGAAGCAATAATAGGAAGGAACAAGGGTTTTTGCTGGTTGAGATAAGGATAGCTATACAGGGCATTGACTCACATTGATTTCCTGTGTGTGGGTGTTACCTTCCAGGTTAATTCTTTTTGATCTAACCTAATCTCTAGTACCTGTTCCCCTTTTCATATTGGCCTCAGTTGCTTTAAGGTATCTGCTTTAGGTTCTCTGCGTTAAGGGCAACAAATGCTAGCTAGTTTTTTAGGTGTCTTACCTATCCTCACCCCTCCCTTGTGTGCTCTCACTTTTATCCTGTGCTCATAGTCCAATCCACTTGTTGTGTTTGCCCTTGACCTAATGTCCACATATGAGGGAGAACATACCATTTTTGGTTTTTGGTGCCAGGCCAAACACAACATCTTTCCTTCATGGAACTGAAGACATAAAGTCAGAGCGACACAAGGCTGTTCCTCAAGTGATTTTGGAAATGAACCTAACTCCTACAAGTCAGTGAGGGCCAACGGAAACAAAAATATCACAAACACACGCACGCACCAACTGCTGATATTCTAATCGTCACCTTGTAGATGAATTTCTGACCTTGCATCTACTGAAGAGCAAGGTTGAGCGAGACCAGAAGTCATTGAACACCAGAGAGCCCGGAGCATTCCATCGATCCCCACTTTGTTGTTGACAGATTTTGATTCAAGGAGTCTTCTGCATGCCTAAACAGCGAATATATACTCGATGAGTGTGAAATACTTGGTTCTCTGTGAAGGTATTACAAGATGAAAAGAAATTATTTCCAAAGGACACTACACATATTACACATGCACACACACACAAACTCAAACACACACACAGAGGAACCTAGCCTATATGCAATGTACTTGGAATGCTTCCCGCAAGAGCAGAAATCCTGACGTTAACCTACTTAGGGGCCACTGTCTGCACGTCAAAAAAGATCAAACGCAGAAAAACACCTAAAGTGACATCGTATCCACCAATGTTTTTGGAGGGAAGAAATACAACCACCTTTATGCCAATGAACAACTAAGGCCTAATGTACCACAGGCCATGCAGGAAGCGATCACTTGAATTCAAATCCTCTCTCGCAGGGCAAAGGTGTACATACATACATCCACCATGATAGCAGGACATGCACTGGGCATACTCAAGCAAATCTGATACTTCCTCCTCTGTCCATTGATTAGACTTGATCTCTGATAATGCAATGTTGATCCAAACCCAAAATTCCTGACTTCCAGGAAGCATCCTGATAGACATTATGTGCAACAGAGTATCTAACAGACAGTGACCCAGAAAGATTTCAGCACCGCACACAAGCCCCCACACACAAACACACCCACAGTGGGCTCTGTTCCAGGAACATTAACTACTTTGGAGTAAGTGAATTTCTGGGCTTTCATCTAACAAAGCACCATTCAGCACTACCAAGAGTTAATGAACACATGGAAACACTGGTGAATGAGGTTAATTTCTTCCAACATTCCTTGCCGGTGTTTGAGTGGACCCTGAGGGATGGAGAAGAAATCATGCCAGATCACCAGGTGCCTGTGCCTGTGCCTGTGCCTCCATGTAATCTCATTCCACCTAGCAGCCGGATAGAACCACACCCAGAGATCAGGGAGTCAGGGTGAGAAGCAGAAGTCAAGGCAGCCTCTGCACAACAGTGAGATCCAGGGTGGCCTGTTCTCCTTGCTGAGCTCCACGCCCAAACGGCACAAAGCCCTGTGGACATTCAAATCTCTGCGGAAGGCTAACAGAGGTTAGCCATGAAGAATGGAAGCCTCCCATCCTCATGTGCTAAGTACACCCATGAACTCCTGCCAAACCTGCCCCGCCGCCCTACAACCCAATGGACAGAGAATTCTTCCACACGAGACAAGGGCACCTTCCTCCAGCTTCTTCCTGCTTGGCTGGCTGGGCTGCCATAGCAACAGGCCAGGCAGCAACTGCCTCAGGACCCTCCAAGTCTCAGGGGTGGTGAGTCCACTGTCACATCACAGCCAAGTCTTTCCTGATTGGGCAGACCACTCAGCCAAGTCTTTCCTGATTGGTCAGACCCCTTAGCACTCCCTCTAAGGCCCCTCCTTCTCCACACCACAGCCATTTCTGTGGCAGTTTCCTGACAAGATCTTCTCATCTGGGGATGTTTTTCTCCGCCACGTTACCTCCTCAGCTCGTTCAAGGTTGAACTGCCATGACATTTCTGTCCTGTTCCACAGAACACCCATCGTGGAACCCACAGTTTGGAGGACAGGAACACTATTTCAGGGTGAGTACAAAAAATCACCTCAAGCCCTTTGCCGTAAAATCAGCCAGGAAAATGCCCTAAAACTAGGATGAACCAAGGTGCCTCTCAGAACAACATCTCCAAACGTGGGGGGCGGGAGTATTCCTTCATGTGGATACAAAATGTTCCACAGTGGGAACCAGGGCTTCTTATTCCAGGCTTCAGTGTTCATAACTTAAAGAAAACACGTAAACACACACATTGCCTGCCAAGAGCCTAAAAGTGATCATAGGAATTCTCTTCCTGTCGACAAAGAAATCACTTCACTTTGATCTGAGAAATACACAGGCACACACAGTCTATAGCCGAGGAATGCTTAGGATTCCCTAGTCAGTGAAATTGTTACCATGTCTTGAGAGAACGGCAGGTTTCAGGAACACCAGAAACTATGCCAGAGCATGTAAAGCTCGGGGAGGACAGTCATTTCTGCAAAGCTTCTCTGAGGGCAAACAGATGGTTCATTTCTCCTCCCTGCCCCCACCCCCTCCCTTACCACCCTCTCCGCCCCCTCCCTCTCCCCCCCTCAATACCCAGCAGAAACTATTTTGCCCTTATTTCTAATTTTGTTGTAGAGAGAGTAGAAGCAATAATAGGAAGGAACAAGGGTTTTTGCTGGTTGAGATAAGGATAGCTATACAGGGCATTGACTCACATTGATTTCCTGTGTGTGGGTGTTACCTTCCAGGTTAATTCTTTTTGATCTAACCTAATCTCTAGTACCTGTTCCCCTTTTCATATTGGCCTCAGTTGCTTTAAGGTATCTGCTTTAGGTTCTCTGCGTTAAGGGCAACAAATGCTAGCTAGTTTTTTAGGTGTCTTACCTATCCTCACCCCTCCCTTGTGTGCTCTCACTTTTATCCTGTGCTCATAGTCCAATCCACTTGTTGTGTTTGCCCTTGACCTAATGTCCACATATGAGGGAGAACATACCATTTTTGGTTTTTGGTGCCAGGCCAAACACAACATCTTTCCTTCATGGAACTGAAGACATAAAGTCAGAGCGACACAAGGCTGTTCCTCAAGTGATTTTGGAAATGAACCTAACTCCTACAAGTCAGTGAGGGCCAACGGAAACAAAAATATCACAAACACACGCACGCACCAACTGCTGATATTCTAATCGTCACCTTGTAGATGAATTTCTGACCTTGCATCTACTGAAGAGCAAGGTTGAGCGAGACCAGAAGTCATTGAACACCAGAGAGCCCGGAGCATTCCATCGATCCCCACTTTGTTGTTGACAGATTTTGATTCAAGGAGTCTTCTGCATGCCTAAACAGCGAATATATACTCGATGAGTGTGAAATACTTGGTTCTCTGTGAAGGTATTACAAGATGAAAAGAAATTATTTCCAAAGGACACTACACATATTACACATGCACACACACACAAACTCAAACACACACACAGAGGAACCTAGCCTATATGCAATGTACTTGGAATGCTTCCCGCAAGAGCAGAAATCCTGACGTTAACCTACTTAGGGGCCACTGTCTGCACGTCAAAAAAGATCAAACGCAGAAAAACACCTAAAGTGACATCGTATCCACCAATGTTTTTGGAGGGAAGAAATACAACCACCTTTATGCCAATGAACAACTAAGGCCTAATGTACCACAGGCCATGCAGGAAGCGATCACTTGAATTCAAATCCTCTCTCGCAGGGCAAAGGTGTACATACATACATCCACCATGATAGCAGGACATGCACTGGGCATACTCAAGCAAATCTGATACTTCCTCCTCTGTCCATTGATTAGACTTGATCTCTGATAATGCAATGTTGATCCAAACCCAAAATTCCTGACTTCCAGGAAGCATCCTGATAGACATTATGTGCAACAGAGTATCTAACAGACAGTGACCCAGAAAGATTTCAGCACCGCACACAAGCCCCCACACACAAACACACCCACAGTGGGCTCTGTTCCAGGAACATTAACTACTTTGGAGTAAGTGAATTTCTGGGCTTTCATCTAACAAATCACCATTCAGCACTACCAAGAGTTAATGAACACATGGAAACACTGGTGAATGAGGTTAATTTCTTCCAACATTCCTTGCCGGTGTTTGAGTGGACCCTGAGGGATGGAGAAGAAATCATGCCAGATCACCAGGTGCCTGTGCCTGTGCCTGTGCCTCCATGTAATCTCATTCCACCTAGCAGCCGGATAGAACCACACCCAGAGATCAGGGAGTCAGGGTGAGAAGCAGAAGTCAAGGCAGCCTCTGCACAACAGTGAGATCCAGGGTGGCCTGTTCTCCTTGCTGAGCTCCACGCCCAAACGGCACAAAGCCCTGTGGACATTCAAATCTCTGCGGAAGGCTAACAGAGGTTAGCCATGAAGAATGGAAGCCTCCCATCCTCATGTGCTAAGTACACCCATGAACTCCTGCCAAACCTGCCCCGCCGCCCTACAACCCAATGGACAGAGAATTCTTCCACACGAGACAAGGGCACCTTCCTCCAGCTTCTTCCTGCTTGGCTGGCTGGGCTGCCATAGCAACAGGCCAGGCAGCAACTGCCTCAGGACCCTCCAAGTCTCAGGGGTGGTGAGTCCACTGTCACATCACAGCCAAGTCTTTCCTGATTGGGCAGACCACTCAGCCAAGTCTTTCCTGATTGGTCAGACCCCTTAGCACTCCCTCTAAGGCCCCTCCTTCTCCACACCACAGCCATTTCTGTGGCAGTTTCCTGACAAGATCTTCTCATCTGGGGATGTTTTTCTCCGCCACGTTACCTCCTCAGCTCGTTCAAGGTTGAACTGCCATGACATTTCTGTCCTGTTCCACAGAACACCCATCGTGGAACCCACAGTTTGGAGGACAGGAACACTATTTCAGGGTGAGTACAAAAAATCACCTCAAGCCCTTTGCCGTAAAATCAGCCAGGAAAATGCCCTAAAACTAGGATGAACCAAGGTGCCTCTCAGAACAACATCTCCAAACGTGGGGGGCGGGAGTATTCCTTCATGTGGATACAAAATGTTCCACAGTGGGAACCAGGGCTTCTTATTCCAGGCTTCAGTGTTCATAACTTAAAGAAAACACGTAAACACACACATTGCCTGCCAAGAGCCTAAAAGTGATCATAGGAATTCTCTTCCTGTCGACAAAGAAATCACTTCACTTTGATCTGAGAAATACACAGGCACACACAGTCTATAGCCGAGGAATGCTTAGGATTCCCTAGTCAGTGAAATTGTTACCATGTCTTGAGAGAACGGCAGGTTTCAGGAACACCAGAAACTATGCCAGAGCATGTAAAGCTCGGGGAGGACAGTCATTTCTGCAAAGCTTCTCTGAGGGCAAACAGATGGTTCATTTCTCCTCCCTGCCCCCACCCCCTCCCTTACCACCCTCTCCGCCCCCTCCCTCTCCCCCCCTCAATACCCAGCAGAAACTATTTTGCCCTTATTTCTAATTTTGTTGTAGAGAGAGTAGAAGCAATAATAGGAAGGAACAAGGGTTTTTGCTGGTTGAGATAAGGATAGCTATACAGGGCATTGACTCACATTGATTTCCTGTGTGTGGGTGTTACCTTCCAGGTTAATTCTTTTTGATCTAACCTAATCTCTAGTACCTGTTCCCCTTTTCATATTGGCCTCAGTTGCTTTAAGGTATCTGCTTTAGGTTCTCTGCGTTAAGGGCAACAAATGCTAGCTAGTTTTTTAGGTGTCTTACCTATCCTCACCCCTCCCTTGTGTGCTCTCACTTTTATCCTGTGCTCATAGTCCAATCCACTTGTTGTGTTTGCCCTTGACCTAATGTCCACATATGAGGGAGAACATACCATTTTTGGTTTTTGGTGCCAGGCCAAACACAACATCTTTCCTTCATGGAACTGAAGACATAAAGTCAGAGCGACACAAGGCTGTTCCTCAAGTGATTTTGGAAATGAACCTAACTCCTACAAGTCAGTGAGGGCCAACGGAAACAAAAATATCACAAACACACGCACGCACCAACTGCTGATATTCTAATCGTCACCTTGTAGATGAATTTCTGACCTTGCATCTACTGAAGAGCAAGGTTGAGCGAGACCAGAAGTCATTGAACACCAGAGAGCCCGGAGCATTCCATCGATCCCCACTTTGTTGTTGACAGATTTTGATTCAAGGAGTCTTCTGCATGCCTAAACAGCGAATATATACTCGATGAGTGTGAAATACTTGGTTCTCTGTGAAGGTATTACAAGATGAAAAGAAATTATTTCCAAAGGACACTACACATATTACACATGCACACACACACAAACTCAAACACACACACAGAGGAACCTAGCCTATATGCAATGTACTTGGAATGCTTCCCGCAAGAGCAGAAATCCTGACGTTAACCTACTTAGGGGCCACTGTCTGCACGTCCAAAAAGATCAAACGCAGAAAAACACCTAAAGTGACATCGTATCCACCAATGTTTTTGGAGGGAAGAAATACAACCACCTTTATGCCAATGAACAACTAAGGCCTAATGTACCACAGGCCATGCAGGAAGCGATCACTTGAATTCAAATCCTCTCTCGCAGGGCAAAGGTGTACATACATACATCCACCATGATAGCAGGACATGCACTGGGCATACTCAAGCAAATCTGATACTTCCTCCTCTGTCCATTGATTAGACTTGATCTCTGATAATGCAATGTTGATCCAAACCCAAAATTCCTGACTTCCAGGAAGCATCCTGATAGACATTATGTGCAACAGAGTATCTAACAGACAGTCACCCAGAAAGATTTCAGCACCGCACACAAGCCCCCACACACAAACATACCCACAGTGGGCTCTGTTCCAGGAACATTAACTACTTTGGAGTAAGTGAATTTCTGGGCTTTCATCTAACAAAGCACCATTCAGCACTACCAAGAGTTAATGAACACATGGAAACACTGGTGAATGAGGTTAATTTCTTCCAACATTCCTTGCCGGTGTTTGAGTGGACCCTGAGGGATGGAGAAGAAATCATGCCAGATCACCAGGTGCCTGTGCCTGTGCCTGTGCCTCCATGTAATCTCATTCTACCTAGCAGCCGGATAGAACCACACCCAGAGATCAGGGAGTCAGGGTGAGAAGCAGAAGTCAAGGCAGCCTCTGCACAACAGTGAGATCCAGGGTGGCCTGTTCTCCTTGCTGAGCTCCACGCCCAAACGGCACAAAGCCCTGTGGACATTCAAATCTCTGCGGAAGGCTAACAGAGGTTAGCCATGAAGAATGGAAGCCTCCCATCCTCATGTGCTAAGTACACCCATGAACTCCTGCCAAACCTGCCCCGCCGCCCTACAACCCAATGGACAGAGAATTCTTCCACACGAGACAAGGGCACCTTCCTCCAGCTTCTTCCTGCTTGGCTGGCTGGGCTGCCATAGCAACAGGCCAGGCAGCAACTGCCTCAGGACCCTCCAAGTCTCAGGGGTGGTGAGTCCACTGTCACATCACAGCCAAGTCTTTCCTGATTGGGCAGACCACTCAGCCAAGTCTTTCCTGATTGGTCAGACCCCTTAGCACTCCCTCTAAGGCCCCTCCTTCTCCACACCACAGCCATTTCTGTGGCAGTTTCCTGACAAGATCTTCTCATCTGGGGATGTTTTTCTCCGCCACGTTACCTCCTCAGCTCGTTCAAGGTTGAACTGCCATGACATTTCTGTCCTGTTCCACAGAACACCCATCGTGGAACCCACAGTTTGGAGGACAGGAACACTATTTCAGGGTGAGTACAAAAAATCACCTCAAGCCCTTTGCCGTAAAATCAGCCAGGAAAATGCCCTAAAACTAGGATGAACCAAGGTGCCTCTCAGAACAACATCTCCAAACGTGGGGGGCGGGAGTATTCCTTCATGTGGATACAAAATGTTCCACAGTGGGAACCAGGGCTTCTTATTCCAGGCTTCAGTGTTCATAACTTAAAGAAAACACGTAAACACACACATTGCCTGCCAAGAGCCTAAAAGTGATCATAGGAATTCTCTTCCTGTCGACAAAGAAATCACTTCACTTTGATCTGAGAAATACACAGGCACACACAGTCTATAGCCGAGGAATGCTTAGGATTCCCTAGTCAGTGAAATTGTTACCATGTCTTGAGAGAACGGCAGGTTTCAGGAACACCAGAAACTATGCCAGAGCATGTAAAGCTCGGGGAGGACAGTCATTTCTGCAAAGCTTCTCTGAGGGCAAACAGATGGTTCATTTCTCCTCCCTGCCCCCACCCCCTCCCTTACCACCCTCTCCGCCCCCTCCCTCTCCCCCCCTCAATACCCAGCAGAAACTATTTTGCCCTTATTTCTAATTTTGTTGTAGAGAGAGTAGAAGCAATAATAGGAAGGAACAAGGGTTTTTGCTGGTTGAGATAAGGATAGCTATACAGGGCATTGACTCACATTGATTTCCTGTGTGTGGGTGTTACCTTCCAGGTTAATTCTTTTTGATCTAACCTAATCTCTAGTACCTGTTCCCCTTTTCATATTGGCCTCAGTTGCTTTAAGGTATCTGCTTTAGGTTCTCTGCGTTAAGGGCAACAAATGCTAGCTAGTTTTTTAGGTGTCTTACCTATCCTCACCCCTCCCTTGTGTGCTCTCGCTTTTATCCTGTGCTCATAGTCCAATCCACTTGTTGTGTTTGCCCTTGACCTAATGTCCACATATGAGGGAGAACATACCATTTTTGGTTTTTGGTGCCAGGCCAAACACAACATCTTTCCTTCATGGAACTGAAGACATAAAGTCAGAGCGACACAAGGCTGTTCCTCAAGTGATTTTGGAAATGAACCTAACTCCTACAAGTCAGTGAGGGCCAACGGAAACAAAAATATCACAAACACACGCACGCACCAACTGCTGATATTCTAATCGTCACCTTGTAGATGAATTTCTGACCTTGCATCTACTGAAGAGCAAGGTTGAGCGAGACCAGAAGTCATTGAACACCAGAGAGCCCGGAGCATTCCATCGATCCCCACTTTGTTGTTGACAGATTTTGATTCAAGGAGTCTTCTGCATGCCTAAACAGCGAATATATACTCGATGAGTGTGAAATACTTGGTTCTCTGTGAAGGTATTACAAGATGAAAAGAAATTATTTCCAAAGGACACTACACATATTACACATGCACACACACACAAACTCAAACACACACACAGAGGAACCTAGCCTATATGCAATGTACTTGGAATGCTTCCCGCAAGAGCAGAAATCCTGACGTTAACCTACTTAGGGGCCACTGTCTGCACGTCCAAAAAGATCAAACGCAGAAAAACACCTAAAGTGACATCGTATCCACCAATGTTTTTGGAGGGAAGAAATACAACCACCTTTATGCCAATGAACAACTAAGGCCTAATGTACCACAGGCCATGCAGGAAGCGATCACTTGAATTCAAATCCTCTCTCGCAGGGCAAAGGTGTACATACATACATCCACCATGATAGCAGGACATGCACTGGGCATACTCAAGCAAATCTGATACTTCCTCCTCTGTCCATTGATTAGACTTGATCTCTGATAATGCAATGTTGATCCAAACCCAAAATTCCTGACTTCCAGGAAGCATCCTGATAGACATTATGTGCAACAGAGTATCTAACAGACAGTGACCCAGAAAGATTTCAGCACCGCACACAAGCCCCCACACACAAACATACCCACAGTGGGCTCTGTTCCAGGAACATTAACTACTTTGGAGTAAGTGAATTTCTGGGCTTTCATCTAACAAAGCACCATTCAGCACTACCAAGAGTTAATGAACACATGGAAACACTGGTGAATGAGGTTAATTTCTTCCAACATTCCTTGCCGGTGTTTGAGTGGACCCTGAGGGATGGAGAAGAAATCATGCCAGATCACCAGGTGCCTGTGCCTGTGCCTGTGCCTCCATGTAATCTCATTCTACCTAGCAGCCGGATAGAACCACACCCAGAGATCAGGGAGTCAGGGTGAGAAGCAGAAGTCAAGGCAGCCTCTGCACAACAGTGAGATCCAGGGTGGCCTGTTCTCCTTGCTGAGCTCCACGCCCAAACGGCACAAAGCCCTGTGGACATTCAAATCTCTGCGGAAGGCTAACAGAGGTTAGCCATGAAGAATGGAAGCCTCCCATCCTCATGTGCTAAGTACACCCATGAACTCCTGCCAAACCTGCCCCGCCGCCCTACAACCCAATGGACAGAGAATTCTTCCACACGAGACAAGGGCACCTTCCTCCAGCTTCTTCCTGCTTGGCTGGCTGGGCTGCCATAGCAACAGGCCAGGCAGCAACTGCCTCAGGACCCTCCAAGTCTCAGGGGTGGTGAGTCCACTGTCACATCACAGCCAAGTCTTTCCTGATTGGGCAGACCACTCAGCCAAGTCTTTCCTGATTGGTCAGACCCCTTAGCACTCCCTCTAAGGCCCCTCCTTCTCCACACCACAGCCATTTCTGTGGCAGTTTCCTGACAAGATCTTCTCATCTGGGGATGTTTTTCTCCGCCACGTTACCTCCTCAGCTCGTTCAAGGTTGAACTGCCATGACATTTCTGTCCTGTTCCACAGAACACCCATCGTGGAACCCACAGTTTGGAGGACAGGAACACTATTTCAGGGTGAGTACAAAAAATCACCTCAAGCCCTTTGCCGTAAAATCAGCCAGGAAAATGCCCTAAAACTAGGATGAACCAAGGTGCCTCTCAGAACAACATCTCCAAACGTGGGGGGCGGGAGTATTCCTTCATGTGGATACAAAATGTTCCACAGTGGGAACCAGGGCTTCTTATTCCAGGCTTCAGTGTTCATAACTTAAAGAAAACACGTAAACACACACATTGCCTGCCAAGAGCCTAAAAGTGATCATAGGAATTCTCTTCCTGTCGACAAAGAAATCACTTCACTTTGATCTGAGAAATACACAGGCACACACAGTCTATAGCCGAGGAATGCTTAGGATTCCCTAGTCAGTGAAATTGTTACCATGTCTTGAGAGAACGGCAGGTTTCAGGAACACCAGAAACTATGCCAGAGCATGTAAAGCTCGGGGAGGACAGTCATTTCTGCAAAGCTTCTCTGAGGGCAAACAGATGGTTCATTTCTCCTCCCTGCCCCCACCCCCTCCCTTACCACCCTCTCCGCCCCCTCCCTCTCCCCCCCTCAATACCCAGCAGAAACTATTTTGCCCTTATTTCTAATTTTGTTGTAGAGAGAGTAGAAGCAATAATAGGAAGGAACAAGGGTTTTTGCTGGTTGAGATAAGGATAGCTATACAGGGCATTGACTCACATTGATTTCCTGTGTGTGGGTGTTACCTTCCAGGTTAATTCTTTTTGATCTAACCTAATCTCTAGTACCTGTTCCCCTTTTCATATTGGCCTCAGTTGCTTTAAGGTATCTGCTTTAGGTTCTCTGCGTTAAGGGCAACAAATGCTAGCTAGTTTTTTAGGTGTCTTACCTATCCTCACCCCTCCCTTGTGTGCTCTCACTTTTATCCTGTGCTCATAGTCCAATCCACTTGTTGTGTTTGCCCTTGACCTAATGTCCACATATGAGGGAGAACATACCATTTTTGGTTTTTGGTGCCAGGCCAAACACAACATCTTTCCTTCATGGAACTGAAGACATAAAGTCAGAGCGACACAAGGCTGTTCCTCAAGTGATTTTGGAAATGAACCTAACTCCTACAAGTCAGTGAGGGCCAACGGAAACAAAAATATCACAAACACACGCACGCACCAACTGCTGATATTCTAATCGTCACCTTGTAGATGAATTTCTGACCTTGCATCTACTGAAGAGCAAGGTTGAGCGAGACCAGAAGTCATTGAACACCAGAGAGCCCGGAGCATTCCATCGATCCCCACTTTGTTGTTGACAGATTTTGATTCAAGGAGTCTTCTGCATGCCTAAACAGCGAATATATACTCGATGAGTGTGAAATACTTGGTTCTCTGTGAAGGTATTACAAGATGAAAAGAAATTATTTCCAAAGGACACTACACATATTACACATGCACACACACACAAACTCAAACACACACACAGAGGAACCTAGCCTATATGCAATGTACTTGGAATGCTTCCCGCAAGAGCAGAAATCCTGACGTTAACCTACTTAGGGGCCACTGTCTGCACGTCAAAAAAGATCAAACGCAGAAAAACACCTAAAGTGACATCGTATCCACCAATGTTTTTGGAGGGAAGAAATACAACCACCTTTATGCCAATGAACAACTAAGGCCTAATGTACCACAGGCCATGCAGGAAGCGATCACTTGAATTCAAATCCTCTCTCGCAGGGCAAAGGTGTACATACATACATCCACCATGATAGCAGGACATGCACTGGGCATACTCAAGCAAATCTGATACTTCCTCCTCTGTCCATTGATTAGACTTGATCTCTGATAATGCAATGTTGATCCAAACCCAAAATTCCTGACTTCCAGGAAGCATCCTGATAGACATTATGTGCAACAGAGTATCTAACAGACAGTCACCCAGAAAGATTTCAGCACCGCACACAAGCCCCCACACACAAACATACCCACAGTGGGCTCTGTTCCAGGAACATTAACTACTTTGGAGTAAGTGAATTTCTGGGCTTTCATCTAACAAAGCACCATTCAGCACTACCAAGAGTTAATGAACACATGGAAACACTGGTGAATGAGGTTAATTTCTTCCAACATTCCTTGCCGGTGTTTGAGTGGACCCTGAGGGATGGAGAAGAAATCATGCCAGATCACCAGGTGCCTGTGCCTGTGCCTGTGCCTCCATGTAATCTCATTCTACCTAGCAGCCGGATAGAACCACACCCAGAGATCAGGGAGTCAGGGTGAGAAGCAGAAGTCAAGGCAGCCTCTGCACAACAGTGAGATCCAGGGTGGCCTGTTCTCCTTGCTGAGCTCCACGCCCAAACGGCACAAAGCCCTGTGGACATTCAAATCTCTGCGGAAGGCTAACAGAGGTTAGCCATGAAGAATGGAAGCCTCCCATCCTCATGTGCTAAGTACACCCATGAACTCCTGCCAAACCTGCCCCGCCGCCCTACAACCCAATGGACAGAGAATTCTTCCACACGAGACAAGGGCACCTTCCTCCAGCTTCTTCCTGCTTGGCTGGCTGGGCTGCCATAGCAACAGGCCAGGCAGCAACTGCCTCAGGACCCTCCAAGTCTCAGGGGTGGTGAGTCCACTGTGACATCACAGCCAAGTCTTTCCTGATTGGGCAGACCACTCAGCCAAGTCTTTCCTGATTGGTCAGACCCCTTAGCACTCCCTCTAAGGCCCCTCCTTCTCCACACCACAGCCATTTCTGTGGCAGTTTCCTGACAAGATCTTCTCATCTGGGGATGTTTTTCTCCGCCACGTTACCTCCTCAGCTCGTTCAAGGTTGAACTGCCATGACATTTCTGTCCTGTTCCACAGAACACCCATCGTGGAACCCACAGTTTGGAGGACAGGAACACTATTTCAGGGTGAGTACAAAAAATCACCTCAAGCCCTTTGCCGTAAAATCAGCCAGGAAAATGCCCTAAAACTAGGATGAACCAAGGTGCCTCTCAGAACAACATCTCCAAACGTGGGGGGCGGGAGTATTCCTTCATGTGGATACAAAATGTTCCACAGTGGGAACCAGGGCTTCTTATTCCAGGCTTCAGTGTTCATAACTTAAAGAAAACACGTAAACACACACATTGCCTGCCAAGAGCCTAAAAGTGATCATAGGAATTCTCTTCCTGTCGACAAAGAAATCACTTCACTTTGATCTGAGAAATACACAGGCACACACAGTCTATAGCCGAGGAATGCTTAGGATTCCCTAGTCAGTGAAATTGTTACCATGTCTTGAGAGAACGGCAGGTTTCAGGAACACCAGAAACTATGCCAGAGCATGTAAAGCTCGGGGAGGACAGTCATTTCTGCAAAGCTTCTCTGAGGGCAAACAGATGGTTCATTTCTCCTCCCTGCCCCCACCCCCTCCCTTACCACCCTCTCCGCCCCCTCCCTCTCCCCCCCTCAATACCCAGCAGAAACTATTTTGCCCTTATTTCTAATTTTGTTGTAGAGAGAGTAGAAGCAATAATAGGAAGGAACAAGGGTTTTTGCTGGTTGAGATAAGGATAGCTATACAGGGCATTGACTCACATTGATTTCCTGTGTGTGGGTGTTACCTTCCAGGTTAATTCTTTTTGATCTAACCTAATCTCTAGTACCTGTTCCCCTTTTCATATTGGCCTCAGTTGCTTTAAGGTATCTGCTTTAGGTTCTCTGCGTTAAGGGCAACAAATGCTAGCTAGTTTTTTAGGTGTCTTACCTATCCTCACCCCTCCCTTGTGTGCTCTCACTTTTATCCTGTGCTCATAGTCCAATCCACTTGTTGTGTTTGCCCTTGACCTAATGTCCACATATGAGGGAGAACATACCATTTTTGGTTTTTGGTGCCAGGCCAAACACAACATCTTTCCTTCATGGAACTGAAGACATAAAGTCAGAGCGACACAAGGCTGTTCCTCAAGTGATTTTGGAAATGAACCTAACTCCTACAAGTCAGTGAGGGCCAACGGAAACAAAAATATCACAAACACACGCACGCACCAACTGCTGATATTCTAATCGTCACCTTGTAGATGAATTTCTGACCTTGCATCTACTGAAGAGCAAGGTTGAGCGAGACCAGAAGTCATTGAACACCAGAGAGCCCGGAGCATTCCATCGATCCCCACTTTGTTGTTGACAGATTTTGATTCAAGGAGTCTTCTGCATGCCTAAACAGCGAATATATACTCGATGAGTGTGAAATACTTGGTTCTCTGTGAAGGTATTACAAGATGAAAAGAAATTATTTCCAAAGGACACTACACATATTACACATGCACACACACACAAACTCAAACACACACACAGAGGAACCTAGCCTATATGCAATGTACTTGGAATGCTTCCCGCAAGAGCAGAAATCCTGACGTTAACCTACTTAGGGGCCACTGTCTGCACGTCCAAAAAGATCAAACGCAGAAAAACACCTAAAGTGACATCGTATCCACCAATGTTTTTGGAGGGAAGAAATACAACCACCTTTATGCCAATGAACAACTAAGGCCTAATGTACCACAGGCCATGCAGGAAGCGATCACTTGAATTCAAATCCTCTCTCGCAGGGCAAAGGTGTACATACATACATCCACCATGATAGCAGGACATGCACTGGGCATACTCAAGCAAATCTGATACTTCCTCCTCTGTCCATTGATTAGACTTGATCTCTGATAATGCAATGTTGATCCAAACCCAAAATTCCTGACTTCCAGGAAGCATCCTGATAGACATTATGTGCAACAGAGTATCTAACAGACAGTCACCCAGAAAGATTTCAGCACCGCACACAAGCCCCCACACACAAACATACCCACAGTGGGCTCTGTTCCAGGAACATTAACTACTTTGGAGTAAGTGAATTTCTGGGCTTTCATCTAACAAAGCACCATTCAGCACTACCAAGAGTTAATGAACACATGGAAACACTGGTGAATGAGGTTAATTTCTTCCAACATTCCTTGCCGGTGTTTGAGTGGACCCTGAGGGATGGAGAAGAAATCATGCCAGATCACCAGGTGCCTGTGCCTGTGCCTGTGCCTCCATGTAATCTCATTCTACCTAGCAGCCGGATAGAACCACACCCAGAGATCAGGGAGTCAGGGTGAGAAGCAGAAGTCAAGGCAGCCTCTGCACAACAGTGAGATCCAGGGTGGCCTGTTCTCCTTGCTGAGCTCCACGCCCAAACGGCACAAAGCCCTGTGGACATTCAAATCTCTGCGGAAGGCTAACAGAGGTTAGCCATGAAGAATGGAAGCCTCCCATCCTCATGTGCTAAGTACACCCATGAACTCCTGCCAAACCTGCCCCGCCGCCCTACAACCCAATGGACAGAGAATTCTTCCACACGAGACAAGGGCACCTTCCTCCAGCTTCTTCCTGCTTGGCTGGCTGGGCTGCCATAGCAACAGGCCAGGCAGCAACTGCCTCAGGACCCTCCAAGTCTCAGGGGTGGTGAGTCCACTGTGACATCACAGCCAAGTCTTTCCTGATTGGGCAGACCACTCAGCCAAGTCTTTCCTGATTGGTCAGACCCCTTAGCACTCCCTCTAAGGCCCCTCCTTCTCCACACCACAGCCATTTCTGTGGCAGTTTCCTGACAAGATCTTCTCATCTGGGGATGTTTTTCTCCGCCACGTTACCTCCTCAGCTCGTTCAAGGTTGAACTGCCATGACATTTCTGTCCTGTTCCACAGAACACCCATCGTGGAACCCACAGTTTGGAGGACAGGAACACTATTTCAGGGTGAGTACAAAAAATCACCTCAAGCCCTTTGCCGTAAAATCAGCCAGGAAAATGCCCTAAAACTAGGATGAACCAAGGTGCCTCTCAGAACAACATCTCCAAACGTGGGGGGCGGGAGTATTCCTTCATGTGGATACAAAATGTTCCACAGTGGGAACCAGGGCTTCTTATTCCAGGCTTCAGTGTTCATAACTTAAAGAAAACACGTAAACACACACATTGCCTGCCAAGAGCCTAAAAGTGATCATAGGAATTCTCTTCCTGTCGACAAAGAAATCACTTCACTTTGATCTGAGAAATACACAGGCACACACAGTCTATAGCCGAGGAATGCTTAGGATTCCCTAGTCAGTGAAATTGTTACCATGTCTTGAGAGAACGGCAGGTTTCAGGAACACCAGAAACTATGCCAGAGCATGTAAAGCTCGGGGAGGACAGTCATTTCTGCAAAGCTTCTCTGAGGGCAAACAGATGGTTCATTTCTCCTCCCTGCCCCCACCCCCTCCCTTACCACCCTCTCCGCCCCCTCCCTCTCCCCCCCTCAATACCCAGCAGAAACTATTTTGCCCTTATTTCTAATTTTGTTGTAGAGAGAGTAGAAGCAATAATAGGAAGGAACAAGGGTTTTTGCTGGTTGAGATAAGGATAGCTATACAGGGCATTGACTCACATTGATTTCCTGTGTGTGGGTGTTACCTTCCAGGTTAATTCTTTTTGATCTAACCTAATCTCTAGTACCTGTTCCCCTTTTCATATTGGCCTCAGTTGCTTTAAGGTATCTGCTTTAGGTTCTCTGCGTTAAGGGCAACAAATGCTAGCTAGTTTTTTAGGTGTCTTACCTATCCTCACCCCTCCCTTGTGTGCTCTCACTTTTATCCTGTGCTCATAGTCCAATCCACTTGTTGTGTTTGCCCTTGACCTAATGTCCACATATGAGGGAGAACATACCATTTTTGGTTTTTGGTGCCAGGCCAAACACAACATCTTTCCTTCATGGAACTGAAGACATAAAGTCAGAGCGACACAAGGCTGTTCCTCAAGTGATTTTGGAAATGAACCTAACTCCTACAAGTCAGTGAGGGCCAACGGAAACAAAAATATCACAAACACACGCACGCACCAACTGCTGATATTCTAATCGTCACCTTGTAGATGAATTTCTGACCTTGCATCTACTGAAGAGCAAGGTTGAGCGAGACCAGAAGTCATTGAACACCAGAGAGCCCGGAGCATTCCATCGATCCCCACTTTGTTGTTGACAGATTTTGATTCAAGGAGTCTTCTGCATGCCTAAACAGCGAATATATACTCGATGAGCGTGAAATACTTGGTTCTCTGTGAAGGTATTACAAGATGAAAAGAAATTATTTCCAAAGGACACTACACATATTACACATGCACACACACACAAACTCAAACACACACACAGAGGAACCTAGCCTATATGCAATGTACTTGGAATGCTTCCCGCAAGAGCAGAAATCCTGACGTTAACCTACTTAGGGGCCACTGTCTGCACGTCCAAAAAGATCAAACGCAGAAAAACACCTAAAGTGACATCGTATCCACCAATGTTTTTGGAGGGAAGAAATACAACCACCTTTATGCCAATGAACAACTAAGGCCTAATGTACCACAGGCCATGCAGGAAGCGATCACTTGAATTCAAATCCTCTCTCGCAGGGCAAAGGTGTACATACATACATCCACCATGATAGCAGGACATGCACTGGGCATACTCAAGCAAATCTGATACTTCCTCCTCTGTCCATTGATTAGACTTGATCTCTGATAATGCAATGTTGATCCAAACCCAAAATTCCTGACTTCCAGGAAGCATCCTGATAGACATTATGTGCAACAGAGTATCTAACAGACAGTCACCCAGAAAGATTTCAGCACCGCACACAAGCCCCCACACACAAACATACCCACAGTGGGCTCTGTTCCAGGAACATTAACTACTTTGGAGTAAGTGAATTTCTGGGCTTTCATCTAACAAAGCACCATTCAGCACTACCAAGAGTTAATGAACACATGGAAACACTGGTGAATGAGGTTAATTTCTTCCAACATTCCTTGCCGGTGTTTGAGTGGACCCTGAGGGATGGAGAAGAAATCATGCCAGATCACCAGGTGCCTGTGCCTGTGCCTGTGCCTCCATGTAATCTCATTCTACCTAGCAGCCGGATAGAACCACACCCAGAGATCAGGGAGTCAGGGTGAGAAGCAGAAGTCAAGGCAGCCTCTGCACAACAGTGAGATCCAGGGTGGCCTGTTCTCCTTGCTGAGCTCCACGCCCAAACGGCACAAAGCCCTGTGGACATTCAAATCTCTGCGGAAGGCTAACAGAGGTTAGCCATGAAGAATGGAAGCCTCCCATCCTCATGTGCTAAGTACACCCATGAACTCCTGCCAAACCTGCCCCGCCGCCCTACAACCCAATGGACAGAGAATTCTTCCACACGAGACAAGGGCACCTTCCTCCAGCTTCTTCCTGCTTGGCTGGCTGGGCTGCCATAGCAACAGGCCAGGCAGCAACTGCCTCAGGACCCTCCAAGTCTCAGGGGTGGTGAGTCCACTGTGACATCACAGCCAAGTCTTTCCTGATTGGGCAGACCACTCAGCCAAGTCTTTCCTGATTGGTCAGACCCCTTAGCACTCCCTCTAAGGCCCCTCCTTCTCCACACCACAGCCATTTCTGTGGCAGTTTCCTGACAAGATCTTCTCATCTGGGGATGTTTTTCTCCGCCACGTTACCTCCTCAGCTCGTTCAAGGTTGAACTGCCATGACATTTCTGTCCTGTTCCACAGAACACCCATCGTGGAACCCACAGTTTGGAGGACAGGAACACTATTTCAGGGTGAGTACAAAAAATCACCTCAAGCCCTTTGCCGTAAAATCAGCCAGGAAAATGCCCTAAAACTAGGATGAACCAAGGTGCCTCTCAGAACAACATCTCCAAACGTGGGGGGCGGGAGTATTCCTTCATGTGGATACAAAATGTTCCACAGTGGGAACCAGGGCTTCTTATTCCAGGCTTCAGTGTTCATAACTTAAAGAAAACACGTAAACACACACATTGCCTGCCAAGAGCCTAAAAGTGATCATAGGAATTCTCTTCCTGTCGACAAAGAAATCACTTCACTTTGATCTGAGAAATACACAGGCACACACAGTCTATAGCCGAGGAATGCTTAGGATTCCCTAGTCAGTGAAATTGTTACCATGTCTTGAGAGAACGGCAGGTTTCAGGAACACCAGAAACTATGCCAGAGCATGTAAAGCTCGGGGAGGACAGTCATTTCTGCAAAGCTTCTCTGAGGGCAAACAGATGGTTCATTTCTCCTCCCTGCCCCCACCCCCTCCCTTACCACCCTCTCCGCCCCCTCCCTCTCCCCCCCTCAATACCCAGCAGAAACTATTTTGCCCTTATTTCTAATTTTGTTGTAGAGAGAGTAGAAGCAATAATAGGAAGGAACAAGGGTTTTTGCTGGTTGAGATAAGGATAGCTATACAGGGCATTGACTCACATTGATTTCCTGTGTGTGGGTGTTACCTTCCAGGTTAATTCTTTTTGATCTAACCTAATCTCTAGTACCTGTTCCCCTTTTCATATTGGCCTCAGTTGCTTTAAGGTATCTGCTTTAGGTTCTCTGCGTTAAGGGCAACAAATGCTAGCTAGTTTTTTAGGTGTCTTACCTATCCTCACCCCTCCCTTGTGTGCTCTCGCTTTTATCCTGTGCTCATAGTCCAATCCACTTGTTGTGTTTGCCCTTGACCTAATGTCCACATATGAGGGAGAACATACCATTTTTGGTTTTTGGTGCCAGGCCAAACACAACATCTTTCCTTCATGGAACTGAAGACATAAAGTCAGAGCGACACAAGGCTGTTCCTCAAGTGATTTTGGAAATGAACCTAACTCCTACAAGTCAGTGAGGGCCAACGGAAACAAAAATATCACAAACACACGCACGCACCAACTGCTGATATTCTAATCGTCACCTTGTAGATGAATTTCTGACCTTGCATCTACTGAAGAGCAAGGTTGAGCGAGACCAGAAGTCATTGAACACCAGAGAGCCCGGAGCATTCCATCGATCCCCACTTTGTTGTTGACAGATTTTGATTCAAGGAGTCTTCTGCATGCCTAAACAGCGAATATATACTCGATGAGTGTGAAATACTTGGTTCTCTGTGAAGGTATTACAAGATGAAAAGAAATTATTTCCAAAGGACACTACACATATTACACATGCACACACACACAAACTCAAACACACACACAGAGGAACCTAGCCTATATGCAATGTACTTGGAATGCTTCCCGCAAGAGCAGAAATCCTGACGTTAACCTACTTAGGGGCCACTGTCTGCACGTCCAAAAAGATCAAACGCAGAAAAACACCTAAAGTGACATCGTATCCACCAATGTTTTTGGAGGGAAGAAATACAACAACCTTTATGCCAATGAACAACTAAGGCCTAATGTACCACAGGCCATGCAGGAAGCGATCACTTGAATTCAAATCCTCTCTCGCAGGGCAAAGGTGTACATACATACATCCACCATGATAGCAGGACATGCACTGGGCATACTCAAGCAAATCTGATACTTCCTCCTCTGTCCATTGATTAGACTTGATCTCTGATAATGCAATGTTGATCCAAACCCAAAATTCCTGACTTCCAGGAAGCATCCTGATAGACATTATGTGCAACAGAGTATCTAACAGACAGTCACCCAGAAAGATTTCAGCACCGCACACAAGCCCCCACACACAAACACACCCACAGTGGGCTCTGTTCCAGGAACATTAACTACTTTGGAGTAAGTGAATTTCTGGGCTTTCATCTAACAAAGCACCATTCAGCACTACCAAGAGTTAATGAACACATGGAAACACTGGTGAATGAGGTTAATTTCTTCCAACATTCCTTGCCGGTGTTTGAGTGGACCCTGAGGGATGGAGAAGAAATCATGCCAGATCACCAGGTGCCTGTGCCTGTGCCTGTGCCTCCATGTAATCTCATTCCACCTAGCAGCCGGATAGAACCACACCCAGAGATCAGGGAGTCAGGGTGAGAAGCAGAAGTCAAGGCAGCCTCTGCACAACAGTGAGATCCAGGGTGGCCTGTTCTCCTTGCTGAGCTCCACGCCCAAACGGCACAAAGCCCTGTGGACATTCAAATCTCTGCGGAAGGCTAACAGAGGTTAGCCATGAAGAATGGAAGCCTCCCATCCTCATGTGCTAAGTACACCCATGAACTCCTGCCAAACCTGCCCCGCCGCCCTACAACCCAATGGACAGAGAATTCTTCCACACGAGACAAGGGCACCTTCCTCCAGCTTCTTCCTGCTTGGCTGGCTGGGCTGCCATAGCAACAGGCCAGGCAGCAACTGCCTCAGGACCCTCCAAGTCTCAGGGGTGGTGAGTCCACTGTGACATCACAGCCAAGTCTTTCCTGATTTGGCAGACCACTCAGCCAAGTCTTTCCTGATTGGTCAGACCCCTTAGCACTCCCTCTAAGGCCCCTCCTTCTCCACACCACAGCCATTTCTGTGGCAGTTTCCTGACAAGATCTTCTCATCTGGGGATGTTTTTCTCCGCCACGTTACCTCCTCAGCTCGTTCAAGGTTGAACTGCCATGACATTTCTGTCCTGTTCCACAGAACACCCATCGTGGAACCCACAGTTTGGAGGACAGGAACACTATTTCAGGGTGAGTACAAAAAATCACCTCAAGCCCTTTGCCGTAAAATCAGCCAGGAAAATGCCCTAAAACTAGGATGAACCAAGGTGCCTCTCAGAACAACATCTCCAAACGTGGGGGGCGGGAGTATTCCTTCATGTGGATACAAAATGTTCCACAGTGGGAACCAGGGCTTCTTATTCCAGGCTTCAGTGTTCATAACTTAAAGAAAACACGTAAACACACACATTGCCTGCCAAGAGCCTAAAAGTGATCATAGGAATTCTCTTCCTGTCGACAAAGAAATCACTTCACTTTGATCTGAGAAATACACAGGCACACACAGTCTATAGCCGAGGAATGCTTAGGATTCCCTAGTCAGTGAAATTGTTACCATGTCTTGAGAGAACGGCAGGTTTCAGGAACACCAGAAACTATGCCAGAGCATGTAAAGCTCGGGGAGGACAGTCATTTCTGCAAAGCTTCTCTGAGGGCAAACAGATGGTTCATTTCTCCTCCCTGCCCCCACCCCCTCCCTTACCACCCTCTCCGCCCCCTCCCTCTCCCCCCCTCAATACCCAGCAGAAACTATTTTGCCCTTATTTCTAATTTTGTTGTAGAGAGAGTAGAAGCAATAATAGGAAGGAACAAGGGTTTTTGCTGGTTGAGATAAGGATAGCTATACAGGGCATTGACTCACATTGATTTCCTGTGTGTGGGTGTTACCTTCCAGGTTAATTCTTTTTGATCTAACCTAATCTCTAGTACCTGTTCCCCTTTTCATATTGGCCTCAGTTGCTTTAAGGTATCTGCTTTAGGTTGTCTGCGTTAAGGGCAACAAATGCTAGCTAGTTTTTTAGGTGTCTTACCTATCCTCACCCCTCCCTTGTGTGCTCTCGCTTTTATCCTGTGCTCATAGTCCAATCCACTTGTTGTGTTTGCCCTTGACCTAATGTCCACATATGAGGGAGAACATACCATTTTTGGTTTTTGGTGCCAGGCCAAACACAACATCTTTCCTTCATGGAACTGAAGACATAAAGTCAGAGCGACACAAGGCTGTTCCTCAAGTGATTTTGGAAATGAACCTAACTCCTACAAGTCAGTGAGGGCCAACGGAAACAAAAATATCACAAACACACGCACGCACCAACTGCTGATATTCTAATCGTCACCTTGTAGATGAATTTCTGACCTTGCATCTACTGAAGAGCAAGGTTGAGCGAGACCAGAAGTCATTGAACACCAGAGAGCCCGGAGCATTCCATCGATCCCCACTTTGTTGTTGACAGATTTTGATTCAAGGAGTCTTCTGCATGCCTAAACAGCGAATATATACTCGATGAGTGTGAAATACTTGGTTCTCTGTGAAGGTATTACAAGATGAAAAGAAATTATTTCCAAAGGACACTACACATATTACACATGCACACACACACAAACTCAAACACACACACAGAGGAACCTAGCCTATATGCAATGTACTTGGAATGCTTCCCGCAAGAGCAGAAATCCTGACGTTAACCTACTTAGGGGCCACTGTCTGCACGTCCAAAAAGATCAAACGCAGAAAAACACCTAAAGTGACATCGTATCCACCAATGTTTTTGGAGGGAAGAAATACAACAACCTTTATGCCAATGAACAACTAAGGCCTAATGTACCACAGGCCATGCAGGAAGCGATCACTTGAATTCAAATCCTCTCTCGCAGGGCAAAGGTGTACATACATACATCCACCATGATAGCAGGACATGCACTGGGCATACTCAAGCAAATCTGATACTTCCTCCTCTGTCCATTGATTAGACTTGATCTCTGATAATGCAATGTTGATCCAAACCCAAAATTCCTGACTTCCAGGAAGCATCCTGATAGACATTATGTGCAACAGAGTATCCAACAGACAGTGACCCAGAAAGATTTCAGCACCGCACACAAGCCCCCACACACAAACACACCCACAGTGGGCTCTGTTCCAGGAACATTAACTACTTTGGAGTAAGTGAATTTCTGGGCTTTCATCTAACAAAGCACCATTCAGCACTACCAAGAGTTAATGAACACATGGAAACACTGGTGAATGAGGTTAATTTCTTCCAACATTCCTTGCCGGTGTTTGAGTGGACCCTGAGGGATGGAGAAGAAATCATGCCAGATCACCAGGTGCCTGTGCCTGTGCCTGTGCCTCCATGTAATCTCATTCCACCTAGCAGCCGGATAGAACCACACCCAGAGATCAGGGAGTCAGGGTGAGAAGCAGAAGTCAAGGCAGCCTCTGCACAACAGTGAGATCCAGGGTGGCCTGTTCTCCTTGCTGAGCTCCACGCCCAAACGGCACAAAGCCCTGTGGACATTCAAATCTCTGCGGAAGGCTAACAGAGGTTAGCCATGAAGAATGGAAGCCTCCCATCCTCATGTGCTAAGTACACCCATGAACTCCTGCCAAACCTGCCCCACCGCCCTACAACCCAATGGACAGAGAATTCTTCCACACAAGACAAGGGCACCTTCCTCCAGCTTCTTCCTGCTTGGCTGGCTGGGCTGCCATAGCAACAGGCCAGGCAGCAACTGCCTCAGGACCCTCCAAGTCTCAGGGGTGGTGAGTCCACTGTGACATCACAGCCAAGTCTTTCCTGATTTGGCAGACCACTCAGCCAAGTCTTTCCTGATTGGTCAGACCCCTTAGCACTCCCTCTAAGGCCCCTCCTTCTCCACACCACAGCCATTTCTGTGGCAGTTTCCTGACAAGATCTTCTCATCTGGGGATGTTTTTCTCCGCCACGTTACCTCCTCAGCTCGTTCAAGGTTGAACTGCCATGACATTTCTGTCCTGTTCCACAGAACACCCATCGTGGAACCCACAGTTTGGAGGACAGGAACACTATTTCAGGGTGAGTACAAAAAATCACCTCAAGCCCTTTGCCGTAAAATCAGCCAGGAAAATGCCCTAAAACTAGGATGAACCAAGGTGCCTCTCAGAACAACATCTCCAAACGTGGGGGGCGGGAGTATTCCTTCATGTGGATACAAAATGTTCCACAGTGGGAACCAGGGCTTCTTATTCCAGGCTTCAGTGTTCATAACTTAAAGAAAACACGTAAACACACACATTGCCTGCCAAGAGCCTAAAAGTGATCATAGGAATTCTCTTCCTGTCGACAAAGAAATCACTTCACTTTGATCTGAGAAATACACAGGCACACACAGTCTATAGCCGAGGAATGCTTAGGATTCCCTAGTCAGTGAAATTGTTACCATGTCTTGAGAGAACGGCAGGTTTCAGGAACACCAGAAACTATGCCAGAGCATGTAAAGCTCGGGGAGGACAGTCATTTCTGCAAAGCTTCTCTGAGGGCAAACAGATGGCTCATTTCTCCTCCCTGCCCCCACCCCCTCCCTTACCACCCTCTCCGCCCCCTCCCTCTCCCCCCCTCAATACCCAGCAGAAACTATTTTGCCCTTATTTCTAATTTTGTTGTAGAGAGAGTAGAAGCAATAATAGGAAGGAACAAGGGTTTTTGCTGGTTGAGATAAGGATAGCTATACAGGGCATTGACTCACATTGATTTCCTGTGTGTGGGTGTTACCTTCCAGGTTAATTCTTTTTGATCTAACCTAATCTCTAGTACCTGTTCCCCTTTTCATATTGGCCTCAGTTGCTTTAAGGTATCTGCTTTAGGTTGTCTGCGTTAAGGGCAACAAATGCTAGCTAGTTTTTTAGGTGTCTTACCTATCCTCACCCCTCCCTTGTGTGCTCTCGCTTTTATCCTGTGCTCATAGTCCAATCCGCTTGTTGTGTTTGCCGTTGATCTAATGTCCACATATGAGGGAGAACATACCATTTTTGGTTTTTGGTGCCAGGCCAAACACAACATCTTTCCTTCATGGAACTGAAGACATAAAGTCAGAGCGACACAAGGCTGTTCCTCAAGTGATTTTGGAAATGAACCTAACTCCTACAAGTCAGTGAGGGCCAACGGAAACAAAAATATCACAAACACACGCACGCACCAACTGCTGATATTCTAATCGTCACCTTGTAGATGAATTTCTGACCTTGCATCTACTGAAGAGCAAGGTTGAGCGAGACCAGAAGTCATTGAACACCAGAGAGCCCGGAGCATTCCATCGATCCCCACTTTGTTGTTGACAGACTTTGATTCAAGGAGTCTTCTGCATGCCTAAACAGCGAATATATACTCGATGAGTGTGAAATACTTGGTTCTCTGTGAAGGTATTACAAGATGAAAAGAAATTATTTCCAAAGGACACTACACATATTACACATGCACATACACACAAACTCAAACACACACACAGAGGAACCTAGCGTATATGCAATGTACTTGGAATGCTTCCCGCAAGAGCAGAAATCCTGGCGTTAACCTACTTAGGGGCCACTGTCTGCACGTCAAAAAAGATCAAACGCAGAAAAACACCTAAAGTGACATCGTATCCACCAATGTTTTTGGAGGGAAGAAATACAACCACCTTTATGCCAATGAACAACTAAGGCCTAATGTACCACAGGCCATGCAGGAAGCGATCACTTGAATTCAAATCCTCTCTCGCAGGGCAAAGGTGTACATACATACATCCACCATGATAGCAGGACATGCACTGGGCATACTCAAGCAAATCTGATACTTCCTCCTCTGTCCATTGATTAGACTTGATCTCTTATAATGCAATGTTGATCCAAACCCAAAATTCCTGACTTCCAGGAAGCATCCTGATAGACATTATGTGCAACAGAGTATCCAACAGACAGTGACCCAGAAAGATTTCAGCACCGCACACAAGCCCCCACACACAAACACACCCACAGTGGGCTCTGTTCCAGGAACATTAACTACTTTGGAGTAAGTGAATTTCTGGGCTTTCATCTAACAAAGCACCATTCAGCACTACCAAGAGTTAATGAACACATGGAAACACTGGTGAATGAGGTTAATTTCTTCCAACATTCCTTGCCGGTGTTTGAGTGGACCCTGAGGGATGGAGAAGAAATCATGCCAGATCACCAGGTGCCTGTGCCTGTGCCTGTCCCTCCATGTAATCTCATTCCACCTAGCAGCCGGACAGAACCACACCCAGAGATCAGGGAGTCAGGGTGAGATGCAGAAGTCAAGGCAGCCTCTGCACAACAGTGAGTTCCAGGGTGGCCTGTTCTCCTTGCTGAGCTCCACGCCCAAACGGCACAAAGCCCTGTGGACATTCAAATCTCTGCGGAAGGCTAACAGAGGTTAGCCATGAAGAATGGAAGCCTCCCATCCTCATGTGCTAAGTACACCCATGAACTCCTGCCAAACCTGCCCCGCCGCCCTACAACCCAATGGACAGAGAATTCTTCCACACGAGACAAGGGCACCTTCCTCCAGCTTCTTCCTGCTTGGCTTGCTGGGCTGCCATAGCAACAGGCCAGGCAGCAACTGCCTCAGGACCCTCCAAGTCTCAGGGGTGGTAAGTCCACTGTGACATCACATCCAAGTCTTTCCTGATTGGTCAGACCACTCAGCCAAGTCTTTCCTGATTGGTCAGACCACTTAGCACTCCCTCTAAGGCCCCTCCTTCTCCACACCACAGCCATTTCTGTGGCAGTTTCCTGACAAGATCTTCTCATCTGGGGATGTTTTTCTCCACCCTGTTACCTCCTCAGCTCGTTCAAGGTTGAACTGCCATGACATTTCTGTCCTGTTCCACAGAACACCCATCATAGAACCCACAGTTTCGAGGACAGGAACACTATTTCAAGTTGAGTACAAAAGTCACCTCAAGCCCTTTGCCGTAAAATCAGCCAGGAAAATGCCCTAAAACTAGGATGAACCAAGGTGCCTCTCAGAACAACATCTCCAAACGTGGGGGGCGGGAGTATTCCGTCATGTGGATACAAAATATTCCACAGTGGGAACCAGGGCTTCTTATTCCAGGCTTCAGTGTTCATAACTTAAAGAAAACACATAAACACACACATTGCCTGCCAAGAGCCTAAAAGTGATCATAGGAATTCTCTTCCTGTCGACAAAGAAATCACTTCACTTTGATCTGAGAAATACACAGGCACACACAGGCTATAGGCGAGGAATGCTTAGGATTCCCTAGTCAGTGAAATTGTTACCATCTCTTGAGAGAACGGCACGTTTCAGGAACACCAGAAACTATGCAAGAGCATGAAAAGCTCGGGGAGGACAGTCATTTCTGAAAAGGTTCTCTGAGTGCAAACAGAACATCTTTCCTTCATGAAACTGCAGACATAAAGTCATAGTGACACAAGGCTCTTCCTCAAGTGATTTTGGAAATGAACCTAACTCCTACAAACCAGGGGTTGTTATTCCAGGCTTCAGTGTTCATAACTTTAAGAAAACACGAAAACATCTAAAAGGGATAATATGAATTCTCTTCCTGTCGACAAAGAATCACATGTGGGGGCAGTGTATTCCCTTATCTGAATGCAAAATTTTCCACAGTGGGAACCAGGAGTTCATATTCCAGGCTTCAGTGTTCATAACTTAAAAAAAAAAAACACGAAAACGCACACACTCGCTGGCAATAACCAAAAAGTGACCACATGAATTCACTTCCTGTCTACAAAGAAATTACTTCACTTTGATCTGAGAAATACACAGGCACGCACAGTCTATAGCAGCGGCATTCTTAGGATTTCCTAGTCAGTGAAATTGTTACCATCTCTTGAGAGAATGGCAGGTTTCATGAACACCAGAAACTATGGAAAAGCATGAAATGCTCAGGAAGGACATTCATTTCTGCAAAGGTTCTCTGAGGTCAAACAGAACACCTTTCATCCAAAGAAATGAAGACATAAATTCAGAGCAACACACAGCTGTTCCTCAAGTGATTTTGCGAATGCCCCTCACTTCTACAAATGAGTGATGGCCAATGGAAACACAGAGATCACAAACACACTCACACAAACACAAACAAATTGGTGATATTCTAATTGTTATATTGTAAATGAATTTGTGACCTTCTATCTACTGAAGAGCAACATTGAGCAAGACCAGAAGTCACTGAACACCAGACACCCTGGTGCATTCCATCTATCCCCACTTTCATAATGACAGATTTTGATTCAAGGAGTCTTCTGCATGCCTAACCAGGGAATATATACTCAATGAGTGTGAAATACTTTGTTCTATGTGAATGTATTAGAAAGTGCAAAGAAAGTAATACCAAAGGACACTACAAATATTACACACACACAAAGACGCACAAACACACACAACACAAACACACACACAAACACACACAAACAGAGGAACCTAGCTTATATTCAATGTATGTGGAGTTTTCCCAACAATATCTGAAATCCTGGCATTAACCTACTTAGGGGACAATTTCTGTACGTCAAAAAAGAACAAACATAGCAAAACACGTAAAGTGACATCGTTTCCACTAATGTTCTTTGAGGGAAGAAATACTACCACCTGTATGCCAATGAACAACTAATGCCTGATACATCAGAGGCTGTGCCTGAAGCAATCACTTGAATTCAAATCCTGTCTAGCAGGGCAAAGATGCACATAGATACACATTCATCATGACAGCAGGACATTCACAGGGCATATTCAAGGAATGCTGATATTTCCTCCTCAGGCCATTGATTACTGTTGATTTGCGAAAAGCAATATTAATCCAAAACCAAAATTACTGTCTTCCAGGAAGCATCCTGATAGGCATTATTTGGGACAGAGTATCTGACACACAGTGATCCAGGAAAGATTTCACAACCACTGGAGCGCCCACACACAAAATACCCACAGTGTGGCTGTGTTCCAGGAATATTAACTATTTTGGAGTAAGTGAATTTCTGGGATTTCATCTAAGAAAAAGACCATTCAGCACTACCATTAATGAATACCTGGAAACACTGGTGAATGAGGTGAATTTCTTCAAACCTTCATTTCCTGTGGTTTAGTGGAGCCTGCATTTTAAAGAAATCATGTCAGATCAACAGGTCCCTGCGCCTGTGCCTCCATGTAACCTCATTCCTCCTTGTGCAGCCACGTAGAACCACACCTTGTTGGTTTTTTTTTGAACCACTTTAAGATCAGGTAGTCAGGGTGACAAGCAGAAGTCAAAGTAGCCTCTGCACCACAGTGAGGTCCAGGGCAGCCTGTTCTCCTTGCTGAGCTCCATGACCAAATGGCACAAAGCCCCGTGGACACTAAAATTCGTTCAGCAGGCTAACAGAGGTTAGCCGTGAAGAATGGAAGCCTCCCATCCTCATGTGCTAAGTTCACCCTTGACCTCCTGCCAAACCTGCCCTGCCTCCCTACAACCCAGTTGACAGAGAATTCTTCCACCCAAGACAGGGGCACCTTCCTCCAGCTTCTTCCTGCTTGGCTGGCTGGGCTGCCATAGCAACAGGCCAGTCAGGAGCTGCCTCAGGATCCTCCAACATCCAGGGGCGGTGAGCCCACTGTGACATCACAGCCAAGTCTTTCCTGATTGGTCAGATCACTTAAGCACTCCCTCAAAGGCCTCTCCCCCTCCAGTCCCCAGCCATTTGTGTGGCAGTTTCCTGGCAAGATCATCTCATCTTGGGATGTTTTTCTCCTCCGTGGTCTGTCCTCAGCTTGTTCAAGGTTGAACGGCCATGACATTTCTGTCCTGTTCTAAAGAACTCCAAATATTGAACCCACAGTTTGGAGGACAGGAACACTATCTCAGGGTGAGTACAAAAACACCTCAAGCCCTTTGTGGTGAAATCAGCCAGGAAAACACCCTTATTCAAGGATGAATAAATTTGCCTCTCAGAACTACATCTCCCATCATGTGGGGGCATTGTATTCCATTATGTGGATGCAAAATGTTCCACAGTGGGAACCAGGGGTTGTTATTCCAGGCTTGAGAGTTCATAACTTAAAGAAAACACCAAAACTCACATACTGGCTGGAAGAGCCTAAACGTGATCACATGAATTCGGTTCTTGTCAACAAAGAAATTACTTCACTTTGATCTGAGAAATACACAGGCACACCTAGGCTATAGTGGAGGAATTCTTAGGATTCCCTAGTCAGTGAAATTGTTACCATCTCTCGAGAGAACGGCAGGTTTCATGAACACCAGAAACTATGGAAAAGCATGAAATGCTCAGGAAGGACATTCATTTCTGCAAAAGTTCTCTGAGGGCAAACAGAACATCTTGCATTCATGGAACTGAAGACATAAAGCCAGAGCGACACAAGTCTGCTCCTCAAGTGACTTTGGGAATGAACGTAATTTCTACAAATCAGTGATGGCAAATGGAACAACAAATATCACACAAACACACACACACACAAATTGGTGATATTCTAATTGTTATCTTGTAAATGAGTTTCTTACCTTCTATCTACTGAAGAGCAACATTGAGCAAGTCCAGAAGTCATTGAATACTGGACATCCTGGTGCATTCCATCTATTTCCTCAGTGTTAATGACACGTTTTGATTCAAGGACTCTTCTGCATACCTAAGCAGTGGATATACTCAATGAGTGTGAAGTACTTTGTACTATGAGAATGTATTGGAAAGTGCAAAAAAATTAATACACACTGACAGTAGGAGTATTACACATGCTTGCACACACACACAAAGAAAGACAAACACACACATACACACACACACACACACACACACAGGAACCTAGTCTATATTCAATGCATGTGGAATGTTACCTACAATAGCTGAAATACTGGCGTTAACCTCCTTAGGGACATTTTTGGCATGCCAAAAAGGATCAAACTTAGAAAAACACATGACGTGACATCCTTTCCACCAATGTTCTTAGAGGGAAGACATACTACCACCTTTATGCCAATGAACAACTAAAGCCTAATACACCAGAGTCTGTGCTTGAAGCGATCACTTGAATTGAATTCCTGTCTAGCAGGGCAAAGATGCACATAAATACATGCATCATGATAGCAGGACATACACTGGGCATATTCATTAAACACTGAATATTTACTCCTCAGACAATTGATTTCAGTTGATCTATGGAAACCAATGTTGAGCAAAACCTGAAATTACTGACTTCCAGTAAGTATTCCTGACTGGCAATATTTGGAACAGAGTATCTAACAGACAGTGATCCAGGAAATATTTGAAAACCACACACGAGCTCCCACACACAAACACACCACAGAGTGGCTGTGTTCCATTAATATTAACTATTTTGGAGTAAGTGATTGTCAACGAAGTTGAAGCTATTGCTGTAGCTGTTCCAGGCATGATTCTGAATTGTTTGGTTGGAACCTGGCTGTTCATGGCACCTGCTTCAACATCAGCCAGCTTGGTGTCCATCACTTTCCTGGCAAAGTCAAGGTCCAGGCTCTGATTTCTGGCCATGTCTTCCTCCAGGCCATCTGCATCCCTGGTGGTCTCCTCCATGTTGTGCTCTTTCTCTACTTCTGGGTTCACCATTTCTGTGGGGGGGGGGGAAACCACTTCTGCTTTGGCCATCTCTACAGAAGGGTCCACTGAGGCTGGGCTGCACTGCAGGGCTCCCTGTGATGGAGGCTGTTCTTTGTCCAGTGCTGTGAGATCCAGCACCTTACCTGCCACAGCCAATGTCTCTGAGAACAACTGGCTATCAGTGTGTGTGTGTGTATGTGTAAGCATGTGCCTATGGAGTGAGCTGGCCCAGGGAATACCCAGGAACAGTGGGGATGATTGATATTCTGTAGATAGTTGGCATGGGAGTTCTGTGTTGACCTCAGCAGGCTGTCTTCTGTGTGCTTGCCCTGCTGCAAATCTCTAAGCCAGTGGCATTCTGCAGGAACTCTGGCCACCACATCATGAGCAGCATCCTCTGCACTCTGCAGAAATGGACTGAACTTGTTAGTATCCTTAGCATCCATCCTATGCAGGCAATATAATCCCTCCACACTAGCTGCCAGCAGTGAAAAGAAGCTGACCTTGTCTTCAGCACCTTGTCCTTCAGCTGAACCTCTGAGGATGCCTGAGCCATATTGCCATGGGGACTCTGGTTTCCTAATAGTTCTATGAAGCCTCTTGCTTTTCCTAGGAGAGGTGTCCTGCTGGCTGAATTTCTCTCCCCTTCCCCCATCCAGCTCCAGGTGCTCCTCCTATAGAGGTACACATATATGACTTTTCTCCACTTCACCAATTTCTGGTGGCAAAAATTCAACCCCCTGTCTTTAAAGGAAGATAGATATGCTAGAGGGAATGAAAAGTGATACCTTTACATGTGAAAGGAGAAAAAGTTGAGGTATATATGATTTTTAACAATATTGTGTGTAGGGAACTCTATCTCCTGACTTTCTACTGCAGTTCCCCTGCAGGCCAATCCCCAACAAAACCACAGGCCTGCACAGCCTTGAAACATTCTGCACTCCCCAGTCTTCCTTTCTTTATTCCTGTCTCTGTCTTGGTTTTAAAAATGCAGCCTACCCCCACTCAGCATGCTCTCGCACTCTCATCCCTGGAGACTACCAGATGCCCTTCTGTCTCACAAATAAAGCATGATTTGACTCTGTTGAGGTCTCTGCCCTTCTTTGTCCTTTTTACCAGTCCTTTCCTAACATTGTGGATGTATAATCCAGTTCTGAAATATGGTTTTATTTACTGTAGAGATAAATGCAAATCAGAACCAATGATCCCTTTGTCTTCTGAGTTAAAACCAGTTCATGCACCCTTTCATTGTGCTTTTTTCTATTATGGCAATTATTATTGTCATTTTTGCTGTTGTTATTATTTGGGGTTTGTGTTTTGTTTCTCTTTGCAACTCTCCACACTAAACTCACAAGATTGTGGGGAGACGCCATTACTAGACTCTCTGCTGTGATGAGATGTAGTGGGCACCAGATCTCAGCAATGTACATAGCAAGGGCTACAGCTAACAATAGTCACTATTGAATGAAAGCTTTACTTAGCCTTGATCTGGACCATCATAATCAATAAGATCTTGCCACACTTTATTAGTGAGGTTGAGGAATGTATCTTTTGTTGTTCTGCCTGCCTCCCCAATATTAAACTTTGAAACTTGTGATTTGTTGAAATGCTGGGTGAATGATAGCTTTAGTTTGCATGTCCAGCTAATTTGTTTCAATAAATTTTGTTTAATTCTCTTCATCCATCTCCGACGGCTTTTACATACATACATACATATTTTCTGAAAAGCTTTTTTGAGGTGCAAGTTTTTTCTCTTTGTTAATGGACACAATGGTGAGATTAAATCACTACTAGATTGGAAAAATGACTGGCTGTGAAAATAAAATAAAAATCTGTATTTCAGACAGCACCAGGGAGGCTCCAGATAGTCAGATGCCAGTTTCAGACAGATTCATCCCACTTTTGTCTCTTTCATCTCCTCTTTCATGATGACAGAACTTGGTGCTAGTGATTTCAGCCCATGCATTAATCAGAAAACAACAATAAATGTGTAGAAGTCATATTTTTCTAAATGTGAACTTTAAAACTGCTGCTATGTGTCATGTACAAAACTGGTTTATGCTACATGAACAGAGAATCACAGGTTAGGTTTAGTACTTTTTGTTCCTCCTTGTACTCAGTTGTATAGAACTTCCAAGTTCAGAATGAAAAGAAAGCTGCTATATATCAAGCCATCTTAGCAATAAAGGTTACTTTTTTTTAATGGCAAAAAATATATATATTGACATTCATTCTCCCTTAGTCATAATGGCTACCATTAAGGAAACAAAAAACAGAATGTTGGTGAAGACATGAAAAAAAAGGATCCCTATACACAGCTTTGTGGACTGCAAACTACTCTAGTTCTTATGCAAATCAGTATGGAGTTTCCTCAAAAAAAATCAAAACAGGACTTCCATATGATCCAGCTATACCAATCCTGGGTATATACTTAAAGGGATCCAAGTCAGCTTACAATTGAAATGCCTGCATTTACATGTTTATCACTGCAGCATTCACAATAGCCAGGTTAAGGAATCAGCCTAAGTGCCCATCAACAGATGAATGGATAAAATAAAATTGGCTCACACCTGTAATCTCAGCAACACAAGAGGAAGAGATAGGATCCCAGTTTGAGGCCAGCCCATGTAAAAAGTTAGTGAGAGTCCATCTCAAAAACACAAGCTAAGTGTAATCCCAGCTTACAGTGTTGGTGGGAATGTAAACTAGTACAACCACTCTGGAAAAAAATTTGGAGTCTACTTAAAAAGCTTGAAATTGATCTACCATTTGATCCAGCAATATCACTCTTGGGGATATACCCAAAAGACTGTGACACAGGTTACTCCAGAGGCACCTGCACACCCATGTTTATTGCGGCACTATTCACAATAGCCAAGTTATGGAAACAGCCAAGATGCCCCACCATTGATGAATGGATTAAGAAAATGTGGTATCTATACACAATGGAATTTTATGCAGCCATGAAGAAGAACAAAATGTTATCATTCCCTGGTAAATGGATGGAATTGGAGAACATCATTCTGAGTGAGGTTAGCCCTGGCCCAAAAGACCAAAAATCGTATGTTCTCCCTCATATGTGGACATTAGATCAAGGGCAAACACAACAAGGGGATTGGACTATGAGCACATGATAAAAGCGAGAGCACACAAGGGAGGGGTGAGGATAGGTAAGACACCTAAAAAATTAGCTAGCATTTGTTGCCCTTAACGCAGAGAAACTAAAGCAGATACCTTAAAAGCAACTGAGGCAAATAGGAAAAGGGGACCAGGAACTAGAGAAAAGGTTAGTTCAAAAAGAATTAACCTGGAAGGTAACACCCACGCACAGGAAATCAATGAGAGTCAATGCCCTGTATAGCTATCCTTATCTCAACCAGCAAAAACCCTTGTTCCTTCATATTATTGCTTCTACTCTCTCTACAACAAAATTAGAGATAAGGGCAAAATAGTTTCTGCTGGGTATTTAGGGGGTGGGGGGGAGAGGGAGGGGGCAGAGTGGGTGGTAAGGGAGGGGGTGGGGGCAGGGGGGAGAAATGACCCAAGCCTTGTATGCACATATGAATAATAAAAGAAAAAAAAATAAAATAAAATTGGCTCACACCTGTAATCTCAGCAACACAAGAGGAAAAGATAGGATCCCAGTTTGAGGCCAGCCCATGTAAAAAGTTAGTGAGAGTCCATCTCAAAAAAACAAGCTAAGTGTAATCCCAGCTTTAGGGTAGATGGGAGGATAGTGGTTCAAGATTGGCAAGGGCAAAATTTTGAGAACCTATCTGGAAGTGGCCTAAAGCAAAAAGGGTAGCTGTGCCTCAAGCCCCTGCCCAGCAACCTTGAGGCCATCAGTTAAAACCACAGGAACACCACAAAAAGAAAATGTGGCATATTTATACAATGGAGTTTTACTCAGCCATAATGAATGAGGATTTTATGTCCTTTGCAGGAAAATGGATGGAACTAGTGATCATCTTATTAAGTGCCATAAGCCAGTCTCACAAAGACAAATATTGCATGTTTTCTCTCATTTGTGCAAACTAGAGGGGAAGGAGGAGGGGGACTATTATGAATATCAATGGGGAAAAGGAAATGAGGGGTGAGAAAGGGTAATAGAAGGGGTGAGTATGATTAAAGTAGATGATACACATGAGTAGAAATGTCATAATGAAACTCCTTGTGCTATAAAATTAAAACTTTCTATAGTTGGAGGCATGGGTCAAGGGGTGTATGTCTGCTTAGCAAGCATAAGATCCTAGTTCAATCCCTACTACTGCAAATTTTTTTAAAGATTTGTTGTAATACGTTTGTAATAATACTTATGAAATCATCACCATTTAGAAAATATACTCATGCAATTAAAAATGCAATATGGTGCCTGGGGCTTTCTTTAAATAATTTTTACAAAGGTGAGTCTGCATGGATTATATTAAAAGTATTCAACCACAATGTGGTAAATTTTGAGCCTGGCCAATGAATGTTGTACTATGTGATTCGGTCTACTTCTGAATACCATTGAATTTCTCCATTTGAAGAAGTACATGATGGGGGAGTACAAGTCCTCTAGGATAAACATAGCTGAATCTCAACATATATTTCAAAGGCCTATGGTTTAATACAGATTAAAAATGCCACTCTTATCTCTGCTCTCAAACATCTAAAGGGTCAGACAATACAATATACCTCAAATGGTTTTGTTTAACAAAGCCTGGGAGCCACATAATAGAAAAGGCAAAACATAGACTATGCAAATATGCAGAAGGCACCATGAAAAGACTCTTTATAGCAGATCACAGGAAGACATCCCCAGAGGAAGAGTATGGACACTCAGAACACTGCAGGGACCATTTTGTTAGAACCCTAGCCAAAAGGAAATTGAAATGAAGGTGCTCTCTGGGGCAGAGGGATCACACTTGGAAATTCAGAATTGCTGAGGAAAGGCAAGAGAACTGAATGGAGGGTGCATCCAGTGGAGACCTGTGGAGAAAAAAAGGAATGGAAGAGCTGGTTGAAATTTCAGGTCCTAATAGAACAAAACTGAAAACCAGAATCCAAATATATGACACGCTTATCTTAAAAAGCAAAGCAATATATCTGAATACTCAAGCACCTTCTATCTTCTAAGATACCTGTTAAGGCAGTAGGAGTATTAAGTATGCAAAACTCAGAGCTTCCTAACTCCATCCTGAAGATCAATCAAGCATGAAATCTACCTAAGTGTTGAATGAGGACACTCAGTTTTCATGAACATTAATAGATTCAATTTTGATCTAAATCAAAATCCAAAGTGTGGACAAGGTGGGAGAAATAGTTTGGTTTGAAATAACACTAAAAATGACACGCACAGTGGGTAGAAATGAAGAAAGCAAATAATGTCATTGATAGCCCCAATTGAAGTTGAATGGTTTCATGTAAAACTCATAGACCAAATATTAGATGTTTAATTAAAGGATACTAAAGATGTCAAAAATATCTTAGGGTAATTCTAAACACAAAGCCACAAAATGCTTTCTAAATGTCAAACAACACACAAACACAACATGGAGAAAGAACTATAATACACTCCTTCTACTACCTATGGTAAATACAGACTAAATTATATGGGAGCATTTAGAACATAAATAGGAAAATAAGAATGCTTGTGCTAATTTATATACTTACCCCCAAAATTGATTACAGTAATAAAAGATTATAACATTGAACTTTAATAAAAGCATGAGTCCCCCAGAGCTGAACATAAACATTATTTATTATTCTGGTTTCTCTTAACTTTGGATTAAAATTAAAATCCAGAGAAAATGTCCTTTTTAAAACAGAATGTGACAACAAGTATAGGTGAAGAACGAATGAAGAATACAGGTCAGCTCTCTTGTTTACTGGTCTATATTCTTCATGTGTCTAAGAATTTCCAGTGCTTAAATTAAGGCTAAATATCTTTAGCAAAAACATTGAACACTAATACTGCCTGTTTCTAGCATTTGCCATCCTGAAAGAGGGTTCAACTTGATCTGCTGTCTTTTTACAGTTGCCTCTGCCATTGGTTTTCTGCAGAGTAGTCATTGTGAGGGCTAGGATTAAGGTCTCTCAAGAGCGCCCATGGGCCTTGGCCCTGGTCTTGGGTATTCATCACAATTAGAGGCTAAAACTGTGATTTCTCCAATAAAACTGGGTTTTTGAAGTGAAAATTGTCAAAAGGCACTCATGGTTGTAAAACCCAATCATGAATGATCATGCAGAGTCTTCAGTGTTCTATATTTGACCAGTCACTTTGTTTGTTGTTTTGTATTTCTTCAAGGGGGAATGGTACTTTCTGTGATATAGTCTTGTTGCAATCAGCAATATCTCTCATTAGTTCCAGAAACACTTGTTATCTGAGAGAAATCAAATGAGAGTCTTGGTCAGGTCCTGGGAATGGATGCCACAGGAGGTATTGCCAAGTGATGACAGAGGGCAGAGACCACCTGATGAGCTTCTATGGGAGAATGAGCCTACACACTGAAACTCAGGCTGGATAAAGTAGAAGGTGTCATCCACAACGATGTAGAGAACACCCTCTTGAACTTTCAGTCGAGCTTGTGGTGCAGGATTCAGGGCCTCTTATCCCCCTCCCCCCAGCAGCTGGTGGTATCAGTCATTTTCCTCCTGATTCTCTTTATCCTGACCAAATCGAGGACTTTTTGCACTTCTTAGTGCTGGGTGTTCTAACTACCCATGATGCACACTCACAAAGACTGCTGTGAGAAGGAGAAACACACCTCTTATGACTCCAAAAAAGGAAGAGTGGGTGGGCCACTGGCAGAGACATAGGAAAGAGAGCTAGTAGGCTTCAGACAACATCCAAGTCCAGTGCCCCCTTTTACATAAGAGGAGACAGTGATGCCTGGGGGCCAATGTTTAACTGAAGGCACATGACATCTTGAAACCCTGGATCAGACCCTCATTATAAATATTGAGGAAGAGCTAGAAAGGTACCCAATGTAGGCAACAGCAGGCACTCTGGATGTTGGGTCACTTTGGCTAGACAGGGATCAGAATTTAAAAGAAAGCTTTAGGGTGTTTTTCTACAGCAGATCAGGAAAGACCAGAGAAAGGACTCACTAAAAATGGAATGATGAAGGAAGAGCAGTGAATTCACCCAAGAAAAACTCTTTTCTCTAATTTCTTGAAGGCAGTTCCACACTGAGTCACCCATAAAGCACTTCTAGGAACAGTCTCAATATCTAGACCCACAAATATCTAAAGGATTGCACTATGTTTTACTATACTCTTTCCTGTTTGTATTTTTCTTCCTCATTACTGCTCCTTCAGAAAAGATTCCTTTTAGTACTTCATGGCAGTCTAGAATGGCATAGAGGTTGAGAGCCCATGTCTCACACCTGTAAGCCCAGCTGCTCAGGAGGCAGAGAACAGGAGGATCATGATTCAAATCTGGCATGAGCAAATACTTCTCAAGACCCTATTTTGAAAATTCTTAGCACTTTAGAGTTTGGGGTCTGATATTAAGATCCTTGATCCATTTTGAGTTAATATTGATATAGGGTGATAAATGTGGGTCTAGTTTCAGTTTTTTGCAGACTGCAAACCAGTTTTCCCAGCAGTTTTTGTTGAAGAGGCTGTCTTTTCTCCATTGTGTATTTTTAGCACCTTTGTCAAAGATAAGTTGGTTATAGTTGTGTGGCTTCATATCCAGGTCCTCTATTCTGTTCCACTGGTTTTCATGTCTGTTTTTGGTCAGTACCATGCTGTATTTATACACAATGGAATTTTATGCAGCCATGAAGAAGAATGAAATGTTATCATTCGCAGGTAAATGGATGGAACTGGAGAACATAATTCTGAGTGAGGTTAGCCTGACCCAAAAGACCAAAAATTATATGTTCTCCCTCATATGTGGACATTAGATCAAGGGCAAGCACAAGAAGGGGATTGGACTTCAATCACATGATAAAGTGAGAGCACACTTGGGAGGAATGAGGATAGGTAAGACTCCCAAAAATCTAGATAGCATTAGTTGTCTTCAATGCAGAGAAACTAAAGCAGATACTTTAAAGCAACAGAGACCAATAGGAGAAGTGAACCAGGAGCTAGAAAAAAGGTTAGTTTGAGAAGAATTAATTTAGAAGGTAACATACATGCATAGGAAAGCAATGCAAGTCAACTCCCTGTATAGCTATCCTTATCACAACTAGCAAAAACCCTTGGTCCTTCCTATTATTGCTTATACTCTCTCTTCAACAAAATTAGAGACAAGGGCAAAATAGTTTCTGCCTGGTAGCAAGGGGATGGGGGAAGAGGGAGGGGGTGGGGAGATAAGGGAGGGGTCAAGGGGAAGGGGGGAGAAATGACCCAAACATTGTATGCACATATAAGTAAAAGGAAGAAAAAGAAAATTCTTAGCACAAAAAGGGCTGGCAGAGTGGCACAAGTGGTAAAGTGCCTGCATTGAAATTGTGAGGTCCTGAATTCACCAAAAAAAGAATGACAAAGTGTAAACATACAAACATTTGTTGACATTCAGTTTTGATGTATTATTACATCAAGAAAGGGAGAATGAAAAGTTTTTATGTGGGGATTTTATTTCATGAAAATCCCTAACCAGTAAAATTTTCAAATTGTGGTCTTGGTCTCATTAGAGAACTGGGAAGTTAACATGGTAAAATATAAACAGCCAGATTTATGGTAAGAATGAAAGAGAAAATACTAAATACCATTATGTGTAATTGGAAGAAGTATTTTTGTACACTGAATTTCATTGTAGCTACTACTTCTTATTTCATCTTGTTACAGTTTGTGCACATATGCTTCATATATGGAGGATACAGGTCAAATTCATTCATCACCATGTTTTTCTGTTATATACAAAGAATTTTGTTGAGAAGGAAATACAAATTCTATCAATAGTTAATGGATGCTCAGCTTTTCCTATGGAGTAATTGTCCCACACATGTGGGACAATTTCATGTTGACAACTTGAGATCATAATGAACCATGGCTCCTAACCTTATAAATAGGTTAGAATCACCTCAGAGCTTCTTAAAACCCCTGATGCCTATATTTCATCCCAGACTATTTACATGAGACTGTCATGTGTGTGTTCAAGCTGTTCATTACCCCCAGGTGCTTGTATTAGGGCATCCTGATCTGTAGATATTAAATGGACTACTGATCCTCTCACTTTCATTTCATCTCCCCATCTCTCTCATGACTGGCTCCTGAACTACTGGCACTATGGATTTTACTCTTCTTTCTGACAGTTGGAAGGAAATCACTCTTTTGCAATTGATATGGATTAGTGCAGAGCTTATCTTGTATTCTCAATTAATCATATAAGGTTGTCATGTACCTGGGGTTGGACTCCATTTTCCATTAAGTTAGTTTAAAAAATGACCTCATATTCTCAATATTCTGATTAATTGGCATTGCGAAGGACAGAACATAGTCTGCCTAAGAATGTCATGATCTTTGCAGTTGTGAAGTACTGCTTTTGGCATCTCATTTTGCATGATTGTCCATTCAAAGTGCTATTTAATAGCCTCTAGTTAATGTAAGAGTCTATGGAATATAGACACTGTGTCCTTAAAAAAAAACATGAACATGGGCACAGGACTCTACACATTGAACTGAAGAAAAAAATGATTCCAGGTCAGTATGTGCCTCTCACCTAAAGCCCAGTTTGCAAATCAGAACACCTACTCATGTGCATGTCCAATTTAAGAATTAGGGATTGAGGTGGTCTTGTTCCCTGAAGCAGGCACAAGAAGAAAAACTGAACAAGTAATTTTAAAGGGTATGGACCCAGAAGAAAGAAGCAGTGGACCTGGGAAGCTTGAAAAGGGAAAAAGCCCAAAAAAGGTGTGGGGTTCTGGGAAACTGCATGCACTAAGAACCTTAAGTGATGCTCTTCTTATAATGAGGATAACAACTGGCTGGGCTTACCTGAGGCACTTAAAGGATCAGGACAGCAGCACTGGGGAGCAGAGTTCAGAATACAAACAGGAGATGAAGATGGAGGATCTGACAGGGTAGCAGCTCACAGGAATTCAAGGTAAGGACACACCTAGGTTACATCAGCTATGGGACAGAACATACCTTAAAGAGAAAACACAGTAGGAAAATGAGGTCAAACCTACATAGAGAATCATAAGGAGTAAGTGCATCCAAGAGCCACAAGTGTGACTACCTCTGTATGCTGATCCAGGGAATCTGCATTCTATTCTGCACTTGCTGAACAATAGTATTCTTTTGATAATCTTTCATTTCAGGACATTTCTGGCATCAATGAGGCCATCTTGAATCCCATGTGTGGATCCTGAGCCTTCAGGATAATCATTCTGTATCTGGGCAGGTGTTCTCATTTCAAAGCAAGTATCCAAATTTAGCTCTGAAAATAAAACCATAACCATTGCTATCTCACCATTATTGGGATATGAGAGCACCATCAGCAAAACAAAGTAGGCTAGGACACAAAAGTCCAATGGGGGGAATTAAGCCTATAGACAAATCTGAAATTTTCATTATGGAGATATTTCATACATAGTCTGTAAAAACAAAATTGCCAGTAGGCAAAGGTACTTGCATTTAACTAAAATGTTCAAGGAAAACAGGATTAGTAAAACTCAGAATCTTCTAAGAGTATAAGACAAGACAAGGAAATGACACCACATAAAGCAGTGTTTTGAAAAGGAAGAGTTGATAAAAATCAAGCAAAAGCAAGTACAGGAAAAACCATATCAAAGAAAAGAACTGGGGGAGATTAATCCTAAGAAATTGACAAAGCTTACACAAATATTTGATGTATTTCTAATATGCACAATACATATAAAACACTTGCCACATATAATGTTGGTTTTCTACATACAAGTTTCATTATTCACATCTGATGAGTATATAGGGTGTGTACACTTAACTGTCTGACAGCACAAAATTTTACATTGGAAACTGGGATTATATGATATCATAATTACTATTCTAGACAGTTTAAATTAGAAAAAAAATAGAAATATAAGAAAAAAGTGGAATGAAAGATGCTGTGAAAAGATGACCTGTTAAACACCAGGAAAAATCATAACATGGAGCAATAAACTGAGAATTCACACTCTGCCTGCTCCCCAAACATCTCCTGAGATGGCTTATTGTTCTGCCATCTGTGAAAGGCTAGCAAGAGACAGGGTGACTGAATCCAGGTGCAGAGTATTGACTGGGCTTGTGGAAAGCAAAGAGGCCAGATAGATGAGAAAACAGTTCAATGCTACAAGTAATTCACATGGGTCAGGGCCTGCAAGTCCCCAGATTCTCAGGAGAACTTCCTACAGGAACTCTGTAAGTGGGAGAATGTGGCCCATTATCCCATTTGACCTTCACCTCCTGACATTATCAACAAGCAGTACCAGAGGCTCCAGGTGTTCAAACTGAGAGGGACACAGAGGAAATATGAACAAAAGCCAGATAAAGTGGACATGAAAGGTTGAAACTTCAGTCTTAAGGACATCTGGAGCAAGCCAGGGGAGGGGGCAAAGCCTATAATCCCAGCCAGTTGGGAGGCACAGACTAGGAGGATGGTGGTCTGAGGTGAGCTGGAGCCAAATGGTAGTGAGAGTGAGACCCCCATCTTAACCAATTAAGCTGGACTTTGTTGAGTGTGCCTTTCATCCCAGCCAAGATGGTCTGTTGGAGCTGCCGAAGTGCTAGAGGCCCTAAAATGTGTGATGCTCTGAGTACAAATGTCAGCAATGCCAAAAAAATAAAAACAAGGCTATTGTTAAAGGAATTTTCAGGCACAGTGTGGGAAGCATTGAAAGGAGCCACTGGTGCAAGATCCAAGTCCAGTCCCACCTTTTACAAAAGATGAGACAGTGATGCCATGGGCCTGAGCTTTAAAGGAAGCCACATGACCTCTTAACAAACTTGGAACAAACTCTTTCCATAAACATTGACAAAGAGCAAAGAAGGCACCAATGGAGACCACAGAAGGCACTCTGAATGTTGTGTCACCTTGGCTAGACAGGGATAAGTATTTACAAAAAAGCTTCCATGTGTTTTTCCAAAGCAGATCAGGAAAACCCCAAAAAGGGGAGTGAAGAGAGGGCAGTGAGTTCAAAAAGAGATCAACTCTTTTCTCTAATTTCTTGAAGGAAATTCCACAACAGGTCACCCATAAAGCATTTCTAGGAACAGCCCCAATATCTAGATCCATAAATACCTGAATTGAAAGAGACTGTTTTTCTATACTCTCCTCTCACTGTATTTTTCTATCTCCAAACACTCCTTCAGAAAAGATCGAATTTTAGTAGCTTATAGCTCTTTAGAATGGCATAGAAGTGTAACTACACAACAATTTCATAAGTTTCCTAAGTTTGTTCTGTGTTCACAATCAATTTTATTGGTTCTTGATATAACTGGACACACTTCCATTAAATTAGTTAAATAAAAGGATATCATATTTTCAGAACTCCAGATTCAATAGGGTTGTATTGCAGACTCAAAATTGGAAAAGGAAATAAGAAGAGAACAAGGACTGCCTAAATTGCTCATGATCTATAGCAGATTTGAAGTACTTCCCTTGGCATCTCCTTTTGACTGTCATCCCTTTACAGTACTATTTAATATCATCCAGGTAATGTCAGAGTCCATGCAGTAAAGATACTAAATCCTAATCAAACCATGAATACTGGCAAAGGTCTGGAGACATGGGGCTGAAGGCAACACTGATGCCAGGAGCTATTTTCTCCAAACAATAATGTAGTGTGGAAATTACTTTTTTGTAATCAGGGTTTCTTCACACTAATTTTAACAGTTTTCATGTGCATGTCTAATGTAAGAATTAGGGATTGATGTGGTCTGATTCCCAAAAGCAGGCATAGGTAGAGAATCTGCAGTAGTGAGTTATGAAGGGAGTGCTCTCAGAGGAAAGAGGCAGTAGAGCCTGGGAAGACAGGCAAACAGCAAGAAAAAGATGGGGTTCTGGAGAATTACACATACTTAGCAGGCTAAAAGATGCTCTTCATACAATAAGGGTAACAACTGGCTGGGCTTACCTGTGGCACTAAGTATCATGATAGCAGCACTGGGTAGGAGCACAGTTCACAATACAAGCAGGACAAGAAGATGGAGGTCCAGACAAGGTAACAACCCATGGAAATATGAGGTACAACCAGACAGAGATTCTATCAGCTGTTTGACAGGACAAATCTTGAAGAGAAAACACAGGAGAATGAGCTCAACCCTACACAGAGGGTCATAAGGAGTAAGTACATCCAAGAGCCACAGGTGTGATTACCTCTCTGGCCTGGTTCAGGGAATCTGCATGCTATTCTGCACTTGCTGAATAATAGTTCTCTCTTGACAATCTTCCACTTGAGGACCTCTTTGGCCTCAATGAGGTCATGTTGAAACCCAAATGTATGCTTAAGTGAGCCTTCAGGGGCATCATCCTGCAGGTTGCCATGGTTTCCCACTTCAAAGCAAGCATCCAAATTTAGCTATGGAAATAAAACCACAGCCATTGTTGTCTACACCCCTATTGGGAAATAAGGGCACAATCAAGTAAAGTCCAAGAGGGGAGGTGAAGCCTACGGACACCACTATATTTTCATGATTGCTAATGTTTCTTATATATCCACTAATGATAAGATGGCCAAGAGGCAAAGGTACTTCCAATTCATTAAAATATTCAAGAAAAACAGGACTAGTAAAACCCACTATCTCCCAGGAAAATAAGACAAGACAAGGAAATGACACTGGGTAGGGGCTGTGCTTTTGGAAAGGAAGACCTTTTAAAACCAAGCAAAACCAAAGTTCAAGGAAAACCCTATGAGATAAACTAAGTGGGGGTGATTAATCCTGGGGAACTTATAAAACTCACATAAACATCTGATATATTTCCTGTATGCACATTATACATAATGCACTTGTAACCAACACAAAATACATATTATTTAGATGCATGCTTAATTATTCACATTAGGTGAGCATATAATGTATATGCATTTATTTATCTAATTGCACATCTTATATTGGAAAATGGAGGAATAATATACAATATTATTACTATGCCAATTAGTTGAAATTGGAAATAATTGGGAAATATGAGAAGAAAGTGGAGAGAAAGCAGCTGTGAAAAACAGATGGGTGTTAGACGTCAGGAAATCATATCATGGAGAAATAAACAGAGGAATCACACTCTCCCTGTGCCCCAATTATCTCCTAAGCTGGCTTATTGCTCTGGCATCTGTGGAAGGTGAGTAGGAAACAGAGTGACTGAGTTCAATGGCTGAGTACTAACTGGGCTTGGAAAGCAAATGGAAAGGAAAAGAGAGGCCATATGTACAAAAGACTGTTGTATGCTACAAGTTATTCACATGGGTTAAGCAATGCATGTCCCTGGAGACTCAGGAGCACTTTACATGGGAACACTCCAAGTGGGTCACTGTGACCCCTTATCCCACATGACTTTTCCTGACATTACCACCAGGTAAACCATCAGGGACACCAGGAATTGACGAGAGTGACACAGAGTAAAGATGAGCATGACCCACATAAAGTGGACATGAAGGATTGAAACCTCAGTCTTAAGAATATCTGGAGAAAGCCAGGAGTGGTGACCCATGCATATAATCCAAGCTACTTGTAAGGTGGAGACTGGGAGAATGGTTGTCTGAGGTGAGCTGGGGCAAAATGGTAATGAAATCCCATCTCAACCAATTGAAGCTGGGCTTTGTCAAATGTGCCTGTCATCCCAGCTAAGAGTGACTTTTGGAGGTGCTGAAGTGGGAGAGGTCCTAGCAGGTGTGAGACCTTGAGTTCAAATGCCAGTAACACCAAAGAAACAACAACAAAAAAAACCCTATTTGTTAAAGAAATCTTTAAGCACAGTATGGGAAGAATTGAAAGGGCCCACTGACACAAGATCCAAGTCCACTCCCACCATTTATTAAAGGAGAGACAGTGGTACCTTGGGCCTGAGCTTTAAAGGAAGCCACATGACCTGTTGATGAACCTGGAGCAGACTATTTCCATAAACCCTGAGGAAGAGCAAGGAAGGCACTAATAGGAGTCAGAGTAAGTACGCTGGATGTTGGGTCACCTTGGTTAGACAGGGATCAGAATTTTAAGAAAATTTTGGAATATTTTTTCACAAGCAGATTAGGAAAACCAAAAAAAATTTGCTCAATGTTGAGTAAAAGGAGATTAGTGAGTTCAACCAGAGGACACTTTTCTCTAATTTCTTCAAGGCAATTCTATACTAGGTGACCCTTAAAGCATTTCTAGGAATAGTTCCAATGGCTACACCCAAAAGTATCTTAAGTAAAAGAAATTCCACTGTGTTTTACTATACTTTCCCCTCTTCTGTATTTTTCTTTCTGAAAAGTGTTCCTTAAACCTTTTTAGTATTTCATAACACTCTAGAATAGCAAAGAAGTATAAACATATAACAATTTCCTAAGTTTCAGAAAAGTTTTGTATGAGGATTTTATAGACATATAACAATTTCCTAAGAGACAGAAAAGTTTTGTATGAGGATTTTATTCAGGAAAATCACTGTTCAAAAGTAAAACTTTCAGTGGTCCTGATCTCATTAGAGGACCAGGAAGTAAACATGGCAGAATTCAAGCCATCAGAAAATGTTAAAGAAAATGCTTAATTCCACTATGTGTAATTGGAGGAAGTGTTTTTTGTACTTTTCATTTCAATATAGTTGTTCTTATTTAAGCTTGTATTCAAAACATTTTGTGCATACATGCATAAATTATGGGGGCTACAGGCCTCATCCATCCATCTCAGTATTTTGCTAGGGTATTTAAACAGTTTTGTTCAGAGGGAAATACAAATTCCTTCAATGGTTAATGAATGCTATGCTTTTTCTATGAAATATGTCACATATATGGGACATTTCAATCTTGTCAACCTTCAGGCTTTATAAACCCATAATCCTCACTCTATGCCATAAATTAGAATCACCTGGAAGCTTTCAAAAACAATGATGCCTAAACCATATCCCCGATTAAGTAAGATCCTCAATTCCTTTTTAATGGCAACATGAACTGGTGATAGAGAAAGGACCATTGTTTCCTATCACTCTCATTTCTTCTCCTCATCTCAGTCATGACTGGCTCCTTACCTACTGCCACTATGGATATTACAATTCTTTATGACAGTTTTAAGCAAATTGCTCTTCTTGTCAATTGCACTAGCCTGATGCAAAGCTTGTCCTGTATTCACAATCAATTTAATTGGGTCTTGATATAATTGGTCTGGACTCACTTTCCATTAAATTAGTTAAATAAATGGCTGTCATGCTCTCAGACCTCCAGATTCAACAGAGTTGTATTTTGGACTTTTACTATTAATGTGGAAAAGGAAATAAGGAGAAGACACAGAGTGCCTCAGTAGCTCATGTTCTATGCAGTTTTCAAGTACTCCCTTTGGTGTCTACTTTTCATCTGAAATCCTTTACAGTGCTATTTAATATCCTACAGTTTATGTCATAATCCATGAGGTACAGATACTGAGTCTTGGAAAACCCAGCACATTGATACAGGGCTGCATACATGGAGCCAACACAGACTCCAGGCCAGTAGGTGTAATGTGTCTCACACCCATAGCCCAGTTTGTCACTTAGTTTTTGCAATTGGGCATCTTCTCATTAATTAAAATTTTCTCATTTTCATGTCCAATTTAAGAATTAGACATGCTTCCCCAAACCAGGAAGATGAGTAGAATCTTCATCAGTGATTTATAAAGGGTGTGCTCCCAGGGGAAAGGGGCAGTTGAGCTGGGGAAGCTGAGAAGAGGTTAAAAGCCAAGAATGTGTGGTGTTTCCAGGAAATCACATGTAATTAGCAGTCTAAAAGATGCTCTTCATACAATGAGGATAACAACTAACTGGGCTTCTCTGTGACAATTACAGTATCAGGACAGCAGTAGTTGGTAGAAGCACAGTTCAGAGTGCAAACAGGAGATGAGGAAAGAAGGGCCTAGCAGGGTGGCTCCCCATGGAAATTTGAGATAAGAACAGACACAGGGTACATCAGGTGCTGGGCAGAAGAAATGCTGAAGAGGAAACATAGTGGGAAAATGATCTCAAGCCAACATTGAGAGCCATAAGTACCAAGTACATTCAAGAGCCACAGCTGTCCTGTGCCAGCTAATCTGCCTGCTATTCTCCACTTACTGAACAGTAATTTTCTTTTGGTAATCTTCCATTTCAGGACATTTGCAGCCACGTGTGTTGTCAACTGAGACTTTGAGAGCATCACAGTCCATCTTGGCAGGATTATTCCTTTCAAGAGAAGCAGCTACCTTCAACACTGAAAGTAAACCACAGCCATTGTTATTTGTTACCTTATTATGATATAAGAGGGTCATCATGTTAAGACAGTAGTCTAGGATGAGAACAGTGTCCTAGGATAAGATGGTCCTTGAAGACAGAAGTCTGACACACACCCTTTATGCTTACAGGCTCATGGTGGCTCTACATAGCTCATTATCTCCTCTTCAATGTGCTTCCTACGGATCTGGGTCCTCCACTGAGGCCCTGGCTAATAACGATCTGGCCTGACACTAGGAATTCAGCAAAACTCTACAGTCACATGACCTCTCATCTTTGCTGACCCAAAATAGACCTCATAGGTGGCCTACAAACTTCAGCCCAGACAGGATGGGAGTACTGGATTGGGAGTTCCCTAGGGAATTCAGTTGGGTTTACTGCATGGTGTTGAGAGTACTCACTGTTTTGATTCAGGGCATGGATGACTTTATGCCCATCGAAGGGGAGGGCAGTGCCTCTGTGAAGTTCCTGTGAGTACAATGGATCAGAATGAGTAAAAGGGTGGAAACGCTATTCACCTGATGAATCTACGGAGAGTTCTTCACTTTCTCCTCCTGCAGCTCACTGTTGATACTAGTGAGATCAGGAAGAACAAAAGATGAAGTCAAGATAAATTGTACATCACGGCAACCCAGCTGGTCCTGATCAGAAGCTTATAGGTGGGGTCTAATAGCATGGAGCTCTCCTTTCCCAAAGGACAAAGAAAAAAATTCTACTCTGACTGGGGCACAGCTTGATTGCCATAAAGGTGAGAGAGAAGAAGAGAGAGAGATTGACTGTGCTCCACATTAGTGCACTGGCCAGCTAACAAGCTGATAGGGAAGGAGACTCAGCTCCACCTGAAGGTACTGTCACCAGAGGAGTCAGGCAAGGACAGCTATAATGGTAGGTGGACCTTCTTCATAAATGACATTGACTATTTTTCACAGCTGTGCAGTGAATATTGGCTCCATCACTGTAGAGTCCCAGTGAACTTGTGCCTTCTAGGCCCTTTTCTATCAGTAGTGGGATGTGATAGGATTTTTTTTGGGAGTGGGGGCTATTTACATTTCACCTCAAATCTGTCCATGACCACAGGCAAACCATGCAGAAAAGAGATGTTCATCTCATCCTGATTTTAGCCTTACAAAACGAACAAGTGATTTCTTAAAGTGCAAGAAATCCTGAGACTACTTCGTTCACCAGCAGTTAACCTTGCTAAATGGGTTATGTCATCATTGGTTGAATGAGTAACATCAATTTCTTTATTCTCAATGGGAAAATGTGTAGCTATTTTCACCTCTTGGTCTGTACTTTTATAGCCCTTTCCCCATGTGTTAACCTTGCTTTCTAGTCCCTAGTCTATCAACATTACCTGGAATTCAGTAACTCTTCTTTATCATCCTCCTCATCATTATGGTTTTCTGCAAACAAATTGTGGAATGTCCAGAAAGTCATTAAATAATTCCACCTGATGAATTTAAACACAGTGGCTTACCTGAGCATGCAGATATAAATCATATATGTATGAGTACAGGATGCTCTTGGAGAGTTGTACTCGATTATCTCATATGTTGACTTTGGTAATGGGGGGGTGGATAAATACAATCAACATTCCCCATAGATATATAGGAAAAGGTCATAACAAAACACAATCTTTGGGAAAATTAATACACACTAACAAAAATACATTTAGCAGCAAAAGAAAAAGAAACAAAGATTGTCTGTGACAACAGGCAGACACTTCCTGCAGAATGCTCTGATTTGTTGAATCATTATTACTGCATACTGGTGTTTAACTAGGAACACTTAAACTGTATTTTGGTCTCCTGTCACTTGACACTTCTCCAATTTCTTCCAGATTTATCTAGCTATCTTTCTTCCTTCAAAAATGCTATTCATTGAGGTTTGGGGTTCCAGGATGCAGTTTTGCTTCAGGGAAAATTACATACACAAGCAATGATAGTGCAAGGATGTTCAGGTACTCAGAGGAATGCTTAAGGAAGACAAATCAGGAGGACATGAACTGGAGCCTAGAGCTCAGCAATATTAGGAACATCTCCAAAAGCATAGGTAAGATTACCATCCTCCTTGGACAACTGCAGATGCTGAAGGAACACTGTTCAGAAATTATAATTAACAAGACAACTGAGGAAGAGATGAGATGATCCCTTATTAAACAGACTGTGGGATTCACTCACTGTCCTCACCCTGGCTTAGATTGTTTCCACACTCTGCATCTGTCAGTGTGTACCAAGTTGAGAGAGGAGTAGCCTGAAACTAGAAGAGTACAAGCTACCTGATGCACCTTTTGTCTGTGCTTAAAACACAGTCTTAGAGTTTCACTGAAACCCAGGTGTAGCTGCAGGGCCCATGGCAGAGAGAGCTCTCTAACACACAGAAGGCTGAGCTAAAGAATAGGGAGGCTATGTGGGAGACCAGTAGGAGTCTTATTCTCTTTGCAATAGGAGTACTCACCAGACACATTGACCAGAGCACTCCATGTGCTCCTCAGATAGGAAGGCTGTACTGTTGGGAGACTGGTGGAGCTCAGACAGGTCATGGCAACTGGAAGGAGCCAAATACTGCTCATCCATTGAGTCCTGCAGCACTGCAATAATGGTCCCGTCCTCTTGCAGCTCCCTGCTGAGCCCAAGTATGTGAGAAGAAGAAAATGTTAAACAGACAAAAGTTGGACTTGACAATTTCTCACTTGTTCTTGAAGGGAAGGCTAAATGAGAGGCCATGGAATGCAGAGAGGAGGAACCAAAACCTCCCCTCTGACTGAGGCAGAGTGACACAGTTAAGGGAGTTTGATAACAGTGGGGGGGGAGTATTACAGCTACAGCTGCTCAATGCACAGGTCAGATAACATGCTGATGAGGAAGAATACTCAACCTCCTGTATGATGTACACATGGCATGCACAACATTAGAAACACAGAAGTTGCATTTTGCTCCACATTACTTGCAGGGTTCCAGGGTAGAAAGCTTCCTGATATGGGCATTTCAATCCTTGTTCTTTCACTATTGTCTTTAAGGTGATTTTTTTTTCTGGTTGTCCTTTCTTACTATGGAATCCCATACAAAATACTGCTCAGAAAGAGCATGTGCCTTTTCTCTCAAATATTAACATATTGAATAGAAGTGGAGAAAGTGGAAAGCCCTCTTTCATTCCTGACTTTAAGGGGAACTGATCCCATTGCTCTCCATTTAGTACGATGTTGGCTCTAGGTTTGTCATATATAGCCTTTATTAGGTTAAGGAACTCTTAACTAGTTTCTTCAGAGCTTTAATCATGGAAGGGTGTTGGATTTTATCAAAGACTTTTCCTGAATCTATTGAGAGGACCATATGGTTTTTGTCCTTATGTCTCTTTATGTGCTGCAATACATTTATGGATTTATGTATGTTGAACCATCCTTGCATTCCTAGAATGAAACCAACTTGGTCATAGTGTATGAGCTTTTTGATGTGTTGTTGAATTCTGTTTGCTAATATTTTGTTGAGAATCTTTGCATCTATATTCATTAAAGATATTGTTTATAATTCTCTTTTCTTGTTAAGTCTTTATGGGGTTTCATAATGAGTATAATGCTGGCATCATATAATGAAATTGATAGTGTTCATTCCCTTTCTACATATTGGGAAAGTTTGAGGAGTACTGGTGTTAGCTCTTCTTTAAAGGTTTGGTAAAATTTGGCCATGAATCCATCAGGTCCTGGGATCTTCTTTGTAGGGAGACTCTATTATTGTTTCAATTTCATTGCATATAATGGGACTATTTAGGTAGTTAATATCATCTTGGTTCAATTTTGGTTGGTTGCATGCATCTAGGAATTTATTCATTTCATCTAGATTTTCCAGTTTACTTGAATATAAGTTTACAAAGTACTCACTAATTATTTTCTGGATTTTCTTGGTATTCGTGCTTATGTCCCCTTTTCATCTCTGATTTTATTAATGTGTTTCTTCTCCCTCCTCCATTTTGTCATGTTGGCTAAGGGTCTCTTGATCTTGTTAATTGTTCCAAAGAACCAATTTTTTGCTTCATTGATTCTTAGTATAGTTTGTTTGGTTTCAATTTCATTACTCTTGTCCCTGATCTTTCTTATTTCTCTCCACCTGCTGATTTGGGGTTTTCTTTGTTCTTGTTTTTCTAGGAGCCTAAGGTGCATCAATAGATTGTTTATTTAAGAGGTCTCTGGTTTTTTTTAATTTAGGCATTTATGGCTATAAACTTTCCCCTTAGAATGGCCTTTGATGTGTCCCACAGATTCTGGTATTTTTTGGAATTCATTGCATTCTAGGAATTTTTATGAATTTTTTGCTTAGGACTTCAGTCACCCATTGGTTTCTTAGCAGTGTGCTACCAGTTTCCATGTGTTTGAGTATTTTCTTGGGATTTTTTTGTTGTTGAGTTCTAGTCTTATTCCATTGTGATCTGATATGATGCTGGGAGTTATTTCTATTTTCTTGAATTTGTTTAGACTAGCTTTGTGTCCTAAAATACTATCTATTTTGGAGAATGTTCCATGTGCTACAGAAAAGAACGTGTATGTCTAGCTGTTGGGTGAAATACTCTATCAACCATATCTACTTGAGCTAATGTATGCAGTAGCAACAATATTTCTTTGTTTATCTTTTCTCTGGATGATCTATCTATTCGTGACAGTTGGGATATTCAGGTCTCCCGCTATCAATGTGTTAGTGTTTATGTGTGTTCTTAGGGCCATTACAGTTGCTTTTTTTTATGTAGAGGGGTGCCTCTGTGTTTGGTGCATATACGTTAAGGACTGATATTTTTCTCTTCATGAATTGTTCCTTTCATTAATCTGAAGTGACCTTTTTTGTCTCTTCTGAGTTTAGTCTGAGGTCCACTTTGTCAAATATGAGTATAGTTACTCCTGCTTGTTTATGGGGTCCATTTGCCTGGAAAATTTTTTTTCCAAACTTTCACTGTAAGCCAGTGTTTGTTTATTTCAGTTAGGTGAGTACCTTGAAAGCAACATATTGTTGGGTCTTGGTTTTTAATCCAACTTACTATTCTGTGTCTCTTGATTGGGGCATTGAGGCCATTTACATTCAGTGTTAGTACTGAAAAGTTACTATTGTTTCCAGTCATTTTTGTTTCCCTGTTGTTTAGTGTTACTTATTTCTTGTTTACTGGTCTACTTGCTCAAAAAGGTTTATTCTTTCTTGAGTCAATCTGTCTCACTCTAGTTTCTTCCTTTATATGTAAAAGTCCTCTAAGTGAGGGATTCCCAAGATGGCAGCTAGAGGGAGGAAGCAGAAAGCGTGCCTCCTATAGTGAAATCTTGGAGAGATGCTGGAGACACACCTGGCAGGCAAAACCACCGAGAAGAGGCAAAACTTTGACCCCTCCACATCTCCAGCCGGCACAGAGAATCTCCACTTCATGTTAAATGGAGAAATCAGGAAGGCCCACAGGCCACCAGTTGCCCACACCCAGACGGCATGGGAAGATGTGGACAAGGCAAGCTTAGGGGTACCACAGTACTTCCACAGACAACCCTGGGCCAGAGCAGCATAGCCCCCTGGACAGACCAACCTTCACCTGGGGAAAAAAGAGAAACTGAGCAATAAGCAATAAGAAAAATAAAGACACAAGGGAAAGAGGGTGGGGTGCACTGAGCACTGAAGATTGGGGGAAGGTAATCCTTCCTGGAACTGTAAATAAACAAGCCAGGTAGGCCAGAGAGGCTCCAGCGGGAGCAGGGGTGCGTGCCCAGCAACCAGGAGTGGGAAAGCTTGTGCATGTGGTGGAGGGAGGAAAACTCCACAGGAGAGGGGGGAAGACCCACGTCCCACGTGAACAGTACACAAACATGCAGGCCTGAGAAAGCGGGTGCACTGTCACCTCCCCCAATGAGCTTAGAAAGGGGAAAGCTCATAGCAGAGGCTCATGCACAAGAGAACTCTGAGTAAACAAAGCCTGCAGGGCCAGGTGAGTGCTAAGCTCACCCCTGAGATCTGCATAAATAATGCCTCCAGCAACAGCAGGCCAACAGCAGTGGGCAGACTAGTCACACCCAAAGATACCATTCACAGAACTGTCTCCAGACTCTTTTTTCTCTCTCTCTCGCTACCTTTGATGAGAAAACAACTGAACTACACCTGCATGCGAAAAAACTTACTGAAACTGTATTGCATTTGAACTTGGGACACTTTGTGGGGTTTTTTTGTGCAGTTTTCTTCTACTTTATGCGTCCCCTTTTATGAGACAACTATAGAACAACATCTGAGGCACCATCTCCAGGATTGGAGACTGAGAAGGACACCAAAATTATTAAGACTGAAACTTCATTGCATTTGAACATAGAGGGTTTTTTTAATTTTCTATTTTTTATTTGTTTTATTTTATTTATGTATATATATTTCATTTACTTATTTTTTATTTTTATTCTTATCTTTATTCTTTTTATTTTTTTATATTCAATCCTCTCTCTGCCTCTCTAATGCCTGTTCAGCTTACTGTCAATTAGTACACTAACGCTCCCTGTTTACACCTTTGAAACTTTCTTGTATAATTCCTTGTTTTGTTTTCTCCTACTTCTCTGTTTGTTTTTCCCTTTTCTTTAACTTCTTGCTTTCCATCTCAGCTCACCCTTCCATTCTAAATATTACCATTGTTATTATTACAAGCTAGAAAATACGTAATTGAACACAGTACAGGGACAGTAACAACACCAAGGACAATGACGGGAAGACAGAAAAAACAGGGAAACCAGTTTCCCCACAGCAAAAAATTAGTACAGGAACCAGAGGGGAATGAAGAAAACAGATACACAGATTCAGACTCCAACAAAATTAAGATAAACTATGCCAAAGAACCCAATGAAGCCCACAAGAATAATTTAAAAGAAGACATACTACAGGTACTCAATGAGAATTTTACAGAGATGATACTGGATAGGGTCAACCAAAATGTACAGGAGACACTCAAGAAATTCTAAGACAACAAAAAATAGAGAATTTGAAAAGGCAAAAGAAGAAATAAAGGAAACCATAGAAGCACTGTATAAACACCAAAGTGAAATAAAGAACATGATTAATAAACAGATAAATGAACTCAGGACAAAAATAGACAACATTAAAGCGGAAACGACCCAGGATATGGAAAACGTCAGAAAAAAGAACAAAACAGAACTGCAAAACAAAACAGAAGGCCAATCCAGCAGAATAGAACAAACAGAAGACAAAATCTCAGAACTTGAAGATGAAATGGTAATTAAAGGAAAAACCGAAGAACTATTAATTAAACAACTCAAGACCTGTGAAAAGAAAATGCAAGAACTCACTGACTCCATCAAAAGACCAAACTTGAGAATCATGGGCATCAAAGAAGGAGAAGAGGTGCAAGCGAAGGAAATGCATAATATAGTCAACAAAATAATAACGGAAAATTTCCCAAATCTAGAGAAAGATATTCCCATACAGATGCAAGAGGCCTCCAGGACACCAAACAGATCAGATCAAAATAGAACTACCCCATGACATATCATCATTAAAACAACAAGTTCAGAAACTATGGAAAGAATATTGAAGGCTGTAAGAGAGAAAAAACAAGTAACATACAAAGGTAAACCCATCAAAATCACAGCAGACTTCTCAACAGAAACATTAAAAGCAAGAAGAGTGTGGGGTGAGATCTTCTGGGCACTGAATGAAAATAACTTCAACCCCAGGATACACTACCCAGCAAAACTATCATTCAAAATAGATGGAGCAATAAAAGTCTTCCATGATGAGCAGAAACTAAAACAATATGTGACCACAAAGCCACCATTACAAAAGATTCTTCAATGGATTCTGCACACAGAAAGTGAAACCCAACTTAACCATGAAAAGACAGGGAGCACCAAAACACAGGAAAAGAAAAAGCAAGAAAGTAGAGAGTAACCTCAACTTAGGTACACACAATCAAGCCTTCAAACAACTAAGACAACTAAATGACAGGAATCACCACATACCTATCAGTACTAACGCTTAATGTTAACGGACTTAATTCCCCCATCAAAAGGCACTGCTTGACAAAATGGATTAAAAAGGAAGATCCAACAATTTGTTGCTTACAGGAGACCCATCTCACCAACAGAAATAAGCATAGGCTTAGGATGAAAGGCTACAAGAAGATTTACCAAGCCAATGGCCCCCGAAAACAGGCAGGAGTAGCAATACTTATCTCTGACAAAGTAGACGTCAAACCTACATTGATCAACGAGATAAAGAAGGACATTCCATACTAATAAGAAGGGAAATAGACCAAAAGGAAATAATAATTATCAACCTGTATGCACCCAATGTCAACGCAACCAATATCATCAAACATACCCTGAAAGACCTAAAAGCATATATTAACGCCAACACAGTGGTTGTGGGAGACTTTAACACCCCATTACCATCAATATACAGGTCATCCAAACAAAAAATCAATAAAGAAATCCAAGATCTAAAATATACAATAGATCAAATGGACCTAGTTGATGTCTACAGAACATTTCATCCAACTTCTACACAATATACATTCTTCTCAGCAGCCCATGGAACCTTCTCCAAAATAGATCATATCCTAGGGCACAAAGCAAGCCTCAGCAAATAGAAGAAAATAGAAATTATATTGTGCATATTATCTGATCAAAATGCAGTAAAAGTAGAACTCAACAACAAAAGTAAAGACAAAAAACATGCAAACAGCTGGAAACTAAATAACTCATTACTTAATGAACAATGGATCATCAATGAAATAAAAGAAGAAATTAAAAAGTTCCTGGAAGTCATTGAAAATGAAAACACAACCTACCAGAACCTATGGGACACAGCAAAGGCACTCCTGAGAGGAAAGTTTATACCCATGAGTGCATATATTAAAGACTGAAAGATCCCAAATCAATGACCTAATGATACATCTCAAACTCCTGGAAAAACAAGAACAAGCAAATCTCAAAAAAATTGGAGAGAAATAATAAAAATAAGAGCTGAAATCAATGAAATAGAAACCAAAAAAACCATACAAAGAATTAATAAAACAAAAAGTTGATCCTTTGAAAAAAATAAACAAGATTGATAGACCCCTGGCAAACGTGACTAAAACAAGGAGAGAAAAAACCCAAATTAGTAGAAACAGGAATGCAAAAGGGGAGATAACCACGAACACCATGGAAGTCCAGGAAATCATCAGACACTACTTCGAGAACCTATATTCAAATAAATTTGAAAATCTTAAAGAAATGGACAGATTTCTAGATACATATGATCATCCAAAACTGAACCAAAAGGAAATTAATCACCTGAACAGATCTATAACACAAAATGAAATTGAAGCAGCAATCAAGAGTCTCCCCAAAAAGAAAAGTCCAGGACCTGATGGATTCTCTGCTGAATTCTATCAGACCTTTAAAGAAGAACTGATACCAACCCTCCTTAAACTGTTCCATGAAATAGAAAGGGAAGGAAAACTGCCTAACACATTTTATGAAGCCACTATTACACTTATCCCAAAACCAGGCAAAAACACCTCCAAAAAGAACTATAGGCCAATCTCCTTAATGAACATTGATGCAAAAATCCTCAACAAAATAATGGCAAACCGAATTCAACAACACATCAAAACGATTATTCACCACGACCAAGTAGGCTTCATCCCAGGGATGCAGGGGTGGTTCAACATACAAAAATCAATAAACGTAATAAACCACATTAACAGAAGCAAAGACAAAAACCACTTGATCATCTCAATAGATGCAGAAAAAGCCTTTGATAAGATCCAACATCATTTCATGATAAAAGCTCTAAGAAAACTAGGAATAGAAGGAAAGTTCCTCAACATTATAAAAGCTATATATGACAAACCTACAGCCAGCATTATACTTAACAGAGAAAAACTGAAACCATTCCTTCTAAAATCAGGAACCAGACAAGGATGCCCACTATCTCCACTCCTATTCAACATAGTACTGGAATTCCTAGCCAGAGCAATTAGGCAAGAAGAAGGAATAAAAGGAATACAAATAGATAATGAAACTGTCAAAATATCTCTATTTAAAGATGACATGATCCTATACCTTAAAGACCTGAAACACTCTACTCAGAAGCTTCTAGACATCATCAATACCTACAGCAAAGTAGCAGGATATAAAATCAACATAGAAAATCATTAGCATTTCTATACACTAACAATGAGCAAACTGAAAAAGAATGAAAACAATTCCATTCACAATAGCCTCAAAAAAAATCAAATACCTAGGTGTAAACCTAACAAAAGATGTGAATGACCTCTACAAGGAAAACTATACACTTCTGAAGAAAGAGATTGAGGAAGACTATAGAAAGTGGAGAGATCTCCCATGCTCATGGATTGGTAGAATCAACATAGTAAAAATGTCGATACTCCCCAAAGTAATCTACATGTTTAATGCAATTCCCATCAAAATTCCAATGACATTCATTAAAGAGATCGAAAAATCTACCATGAAATTTATATGGAAACACAAGTGGCCACGAATAGCCAAGGCAATACTCAGTCAAAAGAACAATGCTGGAAGTATCACTATACATGACTTCAAACTATATTACAAAGCAATAACAATAAAAACAGCATGGTACTGGCACAAAAACAGACATGAAGACCAGTGGAACAGAATAGAGGACCCAGATATGAAGCCACACAACTATAACCAACTTGTCCTTGACAAAGGCGCTAAAAATATACGATGGAGAAATAGCAGCCTCTTCAACAAAAACTGCTGGGAAAACTGGTTAGCAGTCTGCAAAAAACTGAAACTAGATCCATGTATATCACCCTATACCAAGATTAACTCAAAATGGATCAAGGATCTTAATATCAGACCACAAACTCTTAAGTTGATACAGGAAAGAGTAGGAAATACTCTGGAGTTAGTAGGTATAAGTAAGAACTTTCTCAACAAAACCCCAGCAGCACAGCAACTAAGAGATAGCATAGATAAATGGGACTTCATAAAACTAAAAAGCTTCTCTTCATCAAAAGAAATGGTCTCTAAACTGAAGAGAACACCCACAGAGTGGGAGAAAATATTTGCCAGCTACACATCAGACAAAGGACTGATAACCAGAATATATAGGGAACTTAAAAAACTAAATTCTCCCAAAACTAATGAACCAATAAAGAAATGGGCACGTGAACTAAACAGAACTTTCTCAAAAGAAGAAATTCAAATGGCCAAAAAACACATGAAAAAATGCTCACCATCTCTAGCAATAAAAGAAATGCAAATTAAAACCACACTAAGATTCCACCTCACCCTTGTTAGAATAGCCATCATTAGCAACACCAACAACAACAGGTGTTGGCAAGGATTCGGGGAAAATGGAACCCTTTTACACTGTTGGTGGGAATGTAAACTAGTACAACCACTCTGGAAAAAAAATTGGAGGCTACTTAAAAAGCTAAACATTGATCTACCATTTGATCCAGCAATACCACTCTTGGGGATATACCCAAAAGACTGTGACACAGGTTACTCCAGAGGCACCTGCACACCCATGTTTATTGCAGCACTATTCACAATAGCCAAGTTATGGAAACAGCCAAGATGCCCCACCACTGATGAATGGATTAAGAAAATGTGGTATCTATACATAATGGAATTTTATGCAGCCATGAAGAAGAACGAAATGTTATCATTTGCTGGTAAGTGGATGGAATTGGAGAACATCATTCTGAGTGAGGTTAGCCTGGCCCAAAAGACCAAAAATCGTATGTTCTCCCTCATATGTGGACATTAGATCAAGGGCAAACACAACAAGGGGATTGGACTTTGAGCACATGATAAAAGCGAGAGCGCACAAGGGAGGGGTGAGGATAGGTAAGACACCTAAAAAACTAGCTAGCATTTGTTGCCCTTAACGCAGAGAAACTAAAGCAGATACCTTAAAAGCAACTGAGGCCAATAGGAAAAGGGGACCAGGAACTAGAGAAAAGGTGAGATCAAAAAGAATTAACCTAAAAGGTAACACACACACAGGAAATTAATGTGAGTCAACTCCCTGTACAGCTATCCTTATCTCAACCAGCAAAAACACTTGTTCCTTCCTATTATTGCTTATACTCTCTCTTCAACAAAATTAGAGATAAGGGCAAAATAGTTTCTGCTGGGTATTGAGGGGGTTCAGGGAGAGGGAGGGGGCAGAGTAGGTGGTAAGGGAGGGGGTGGTGGCAGGGGGAGAAATGACCCAAGCCTTGTATGCATATATGAATAATAAAACAATAAAAAATAGTCCTCTAAGTATCTTCTGTAGTTTTTGCTTGGTTTTCACAAGTTCCTTTAGTTTTCCTTGTGGAAGGTTTTAATTTTGCCTTCAATTAGGAAGGATAGTTTTGCTAGGTAGACTAGTCTGGGTTGACAGTTGTTTTCTTTCAGGGCCTGTATTATGTCTTTCCATGACCTTGCCTTTAACATTCCAGTTGATAAATCTGCTGTTGTTCTAATGGGTTTGCCTTTATATGTGACCTGTCTTTTCTCTTTTGCAGCTTTCAGAATTCTTTCTTTGTTCTGTGTGTTGAGTGTTTTGATTATGATGTGCCTAGTGGTGTTTCTCTTTTGGTCCTGATGGTTTGGTGTTCTGTAAGCTTCCCATACCTGGATGACTCTCTCTTTCTTAAGGAAGAAATTGAATAAAGGCATTGAATAGGTTGTCAATGCCTTCAGTTTGTAACTTTTCTCCTTCTTCTACATCCATGATTCATAGGTTTGGTCTTTTCATGGTGTTCCAGATATCATGCATGTTCTATTCATATTTTCTTAGCATTTTTTATGATCTTTTACTAGTTGGCCTAATTTCATACTCTGTCTTCTGTTCCTGATTCTATTTTCAGATTGCTCCACTCTGTTCAGTAAGCTTATGATTGTGACATTTATTTGGGATACTGCTTATTTTGTGGGTTTTCAGGGTTTCCATATCTTTATTGATTTCCTCTTTCATATCCTGGATTGTCTGCTTAATTTCATTCATCTGTTTGTACTTCCTATGAGCTCATTTAACTGTTTATTCACGTTCTCTTTGAAGTCAAATACTAACTTTGTGTTTCTTCTTTGAGGTCATTTACTGTTTTCTGGAATTCATTATTTGATAGCTCTTCCTCAACACAGGTGTAGTTTTTACATAGCTTATATAGTTTTATTATATAATTTAAAATACCTAGCCAGAGTAATAAGACAAGAGCAAGAAATAAAAGGGATTCAAAAAAGGAAGGAAGAAGTCAAACTATCCCTATTTGCAGATGACATGATCTATATCTAAGAGACCCCCCCAAAAAAATCTAACACAAAAACTACTTGGAAACATAAACTCTTTGAGCAAAGTAGCTGGATACAAAATTAACATATGGAAATCTGAGGCATTTCTATAGACCAACAACCCACAGACTGAGAAAGAAATCAGGGAAACAATCCCATTTACAATACCCACAAAAACAATAAAGTACCTTGGAATAAATTTAACAAAAGAAACCAAAGAGCTTTTTAATGAAAACCATAAACCACTGAAGAAAGAAACCAAAGAAGACTTCAGGGGAATTCCAAGATGGCGGCTAGAGGTAGGAAGCAGAAAGCGACCCTCCTATAGTGAAATCTTGGAGAGACGCTGGAGACACACTTTGCAGGCATAATCACCGAGAAAAGGCATAACTTTGACTCCTCCACATCTCCAGCCGGCGCAGAGAATCTCCACTTCACGTTAAACGGAGAACAGAGGAGGCCCCCGGGCCGCCAGTGGCCGGCGCCCATACGGCTTGGGAAGACGCGGACCAGGTGAGCTTCGCGGTACCGCGGTTCCCCCACAGACAAGCCTGGGCCAGAGCAGCATAGCCCCTGGACAGACTGACCTCCACCCGGGAAAAAAAGAGAAACTGAGTACTAAGCAATAAGAACAGTTAAGACACGCTGGAAAGAGGGTGGGGCGCCCTGAGCGCTGAAGATTGTGGGAAGGGACTCCTTCCCGGGACTGTAAATAAACGAGCCGGGCGGGCAGGAGAGGCTCTGGCGGGAGCGGGGCGCGCCAGCAACCAGGAGCGGGGACGCTTGTGAGAGGAGGGAAGACCCACTTCCCACGTGAACTGTAAATAAACACGCAGGCCTGACAACGCGGGGGCAGTGTCACCTTTCCCAGTGCTTGGAAAGGGAAAAGCCTGTAGCAGAGGCCCCCCTCCCCCGCACAGGAGAACTCTGAGCAAACAAAGCCTGTGGGACCAGGTGAGTGCTAAGCTCACCCCAGAGATCTGCATAAATAACGCCGCCAGCTACAGGCTGAGAGCAGCAGGCAGGCAAGCCACAGTTGCAGATACCACTCTCAGAACTGCCTCCAGACGCTTTTTTTTTCTTTTTCTCCCTACCTTTGATGAGAGAACAACTGAATTACACCTGCAAGCCGAAAAACTTACTGAAACTGTATTGCATTTGAACTGGGGACACTTGGTGGGGCTTTTTTTTTTTCTTCTGTGTGTGTGTGAGTGTAGTTTTGTTCTACTTTATGCATCCCCTTTGATGAGACAACTACAGAACAACATCTGAGGCACCAACTCCAGGACTGGAGATTGAGACGGACATCCAAATTATTAAGACTGAAATTGCATTGCATATAAACTTGGAAGTTTTTTGGTTTTTTGGGTTTTTTTGTTTTTTTTAATTTTCTATTTTCCATTTTATTTTAATTCATTTTTATAAATAGATATTACTTTCATATACTTATTTTTTATTTTTTTTATCTTTGATTTTCAATCCTCTCTCTGTCACTCTATTGTCTGTTCAGCTTACTGTCGATTAGTACACTAACACTCCCTGTTTATACCTTTGAAACTCTCTTGTCTGATACCTTGTTCTGCTTTCTCCCTCTTGTCTGTATATTTGTTTTCCCCTTTTCTTTAACTTCTTGCTTTCCATCTCAGCTCACTCTTCCATTCTCAATATTACCATTGTTATTATTACAAGCTAGAAAATACTTAATTACACACAGTACAGGGACAGTAACAACACCAAGGACAATGACAGGAAGACAGAAAAAACAAGGAAACCAGTTTCCCCACAGCAAAAAATTAGTACAGGAACCAGAGGGGAATGAAGAGAACAGAAACTCAGAGCCAGACTCCAACAAAATGAAGATAAACTATGCCAAAGGACCCAATGAAGCCTACAAGAATAATTTAAAAGAAGACATACTACAAGTACTCAATGAGAATTTTATAGAGATGATACTGGATAGGGTCAACCAAAATGTACAGGAGACACTCAAGAAATTCCAAGACAATAAAAATAGAGAATTTGAAAAAGCAAAAGAAGAAATAAAGGAAACCATAGAAGCACTGTATAAACACCAAAGTGAAAGAGAGAACACAATGAATAAATGGATAAATGAACTCAGGACAAAAATAGACAACAATAAAGAAGAAAACAGCCAGGATATGGAAAACCTCAGAAAAAAGAACGAAACAGAACTGCAAAACAAAACGGAAGGCCAATCCAGCAGAATAGAACAAACAGAAGACAGAATCTCAGAACTTGAAGACGAAATGGTAATTAAAGGAAAAACTGAAGAACTACTAATTAAACAACTCAAGACCTGTGAAAAGAAAATGCAAGAACTCACTGACTCCATCAAAAGACCAAACTTGAGAATCATGGGCATCGAAGAAGGAGAAGAGGTGCAAGCGAAGGGAATGCGTAATATATTCAACAAAATAATAACGGAAAATTTCCCAAATCTAGAGAAAGATATTCCCATACAAATGCAAGAGGCCTCCAGGACACCAAACAGACCAGATCAAAATAGAACTACTCCATGACATATCATCATTAAAACAACAAGTTCAGAAACTAAGGAAAGAATATTGAAGGCTGCAAGAGAGAAAAAACAAGTAACATACAAAGGTAAACCCATCAAAATCACAGCAGACTTCTCAACAGAAACATTAAAAGCAAGAAGAGCGTGGGGTGAGATCTTCCGGGCACTGAATGAAAATAACTTCAACCCCAGGATACTCTACCCAGCAAAGCTATCATTCAAAATAGATGGAGCAATAAAAGTCTTCCATGATAAGCAGAAACTAAAACAATATGTGACCACAAAGCCACCATTACAAAAGATTCTGCAAGGGATCCTGCACACAGAAAGTGACAACCAACTTAACCATGAAAAGGCAGGCAGCACCAAACCACAGGATAAGAAAAAGCAAGACAGTAGAGAGTAACCTCAACTTAGGTACACACAATCAAACCTTCAAACAACTAAGATAACTAAATGGCAGGAATCACCACATACCTATCAGTACTAACACTTAATGTTAATGGACTTAATTCACCCATCAAAAGACACCGTTTGACAAAATGGATTAAAAAAGAAGATCCAACAATTTGTTGCTTACAGGAGACTCATCTCACCGACAGAAATAAGCATATGCTTAGGATGAAAGGCTGGAAGAAGATTTACCAAGCCAATGGCCCCCGAAAACAAGCAGGAGTAGCAATACTTATCTCTGACAAAGTAGACGTCAAACCTACATTGATCAAACGAGATAAAGAAGGACATTCCATACTAATAAAAGGGGAAATAGACCAAAAGGAAATAATACTCATCAATCTGTACGCACCCAATGTCAACGCACCCAATTTCATCAAACATACCCTGAAAGACCTAAAAGCATATATAAACGCCAACACAGTGGTTGTGGGAGACTTTAACACTCCATTATCATCAATAGATAGGTCATCCAAACAAAAACTCAATAAAGAAATCCAAGATCTAAAATATGCAATAGATCAAGTGGACCTAGTAGATGTCTACAGAACATTTCATCCAACCTCTACACAATATACATTCTTCTCAGCAGCCCATGGAACCTTCTCCAAAATAGATCATATCCTAGGGCACAAAGCAAGCCTCAGCAAATATAAGAAAATAGAAATAATACCGTGCATACTATCTGACCACAATGCAGTAAAAGTAGAACTCAACAACAAAAGTAAAGACAAAAAACATGCAAACAGCTGGAAACTAAATAACTCATTACTTAATGAACAATGGATCATCGATGCAATAAAAGAGGAAATTAAAAAGTTCCTAGAAGTCAATGAAAATGAAAACACAACCTACCGGAACCTATGGGACACAGCTAAGGCAGTCTTGAGAGGAAAGTTTATAGCCATGAGTGCATATATTAAAAAGATTGAAAGATCCCAAATCAATGACCTAATGATACATCTCAAACTCCTAGAAAAACAAGAACAAGCAAATCCCAAAACAAATAGAAGGAGAGAAATAATAAAAATAAGAGCTGAAATCAACGAAATAGAAACCAAAAAAACCATACAAAGAATTAATGAAACAAAAAGTTGGTTCTTTAAAAAAATAAACAAGATCGATAGACCCCTGGCAAACCTGACTAAAATGAGGAGAGAAAAAACCCAAATTAGTAGAATCAGGAATGCAAAAGGGGAGATAACAACAAACACCATGGAAGTCCAGGAAATCATCAGAGACTACTTTGAGAACCTATATTCAAATAAATTTGAAAATCTAAAAGAAATGGACAGATTTCTAGATACATATGATCATCCAAAACTGAACCAAGAGGAAATTAATCACCTGAATAGACCTATAACACAAAATGAAATTGAAGCAGCAATCAAGAGTCTCCCCAAAAAGAAAAGTCCAGGACCTGATGGATTCTCTGCTGAATTCTATCAGACCTTTAAAGAAGAACTGATACCAACCCTCCTTATACTGTTCCATGAAATAGAAAGGGAAGGAAAACTGCCTAACACATTTTATGAAGCCACTATTACACTTATCCCAAAACCAGGCAAAGACGCCTCCAAAAAGGAGAACTAAAGGCCAATCTCCTTAATGAACATTGATGCAAAAATCCTCAACAAAATAATGGCAAATCGAATTCAGCAACACATCAAAAAGATTATTCACCACGACCAGGTAGGCTTCATCCCAGGGATGCAGGGGTGGTTCAACATACGAAAATCAATAAACGTAATAAACCACATTAACAGAAGCAAAGACAAAAACCACTTGATCATCTCAATAGATGCAGAAAAAGCCTTTGATAAGATCCAACATCATTTCATGATAAAAGCTCTAAGAAAGCTAGGAATAGAAGGAAAGTTCCTCAACATTATAAAAGCTATATATGACAAACCTACAGCCAGCATTAGACTTAACGGAGAAAAATTAAAACCATTCCCTCTAAAATCAGGAACCAGACAAGGATGCCCACTATCTCCACTCCTATTCAACATAGTACTGGAATTCCTAGCCAGAGCAATTAGGCAAGAAGAAGGAATAAAAGGAATACAAATAGGTAAAGAAACTGTCAAAATATCCCTATTTGCAGATGACATGATCCTATACCTTAAAGACCCAAAAAACTCAACTCAGAAGCTCCTAGACATCATCAATAGCTATAGCAAGGTAGCAGGATATAAAATCAACATAGAAAAATCATTAGCATTTCTATACACTAACAATGAGCAAACGGAAAAAGAATGTATGAAAACAATTCCATTTACAATAGCCTCAAAAAAAATCAAATACCTAGGTGTAAACATAACAAAAGATGTGAAAGACCTCTACAAGGAAAACTATACACTTCTGAAGAAAGAGATTGAGGAAGACTATAGAAAGTGGAGAGATCTCCCATGCTCATGGATTGGTAGAATCAACATAGTAAAAATGTCTATACTCCCAAAAGTAATCTACATGTTTAATGCAATTCCCATCAAAATTCCAATGACATTCGTCAAAGAGATTGAAAAATCTACTGTTAAATTTATATGGAAACACAAGAGGCCACGAATAGCCAAGGCAATACTCAGTCAAAAGAACAATGCAGGAGGTATCACAATACCTGACTTCAAACTATATTACAAAGCAATAATAATAAAAACAGCATGGTACTGGCACAAAAACAGACATGAAGACCAGTGGAACAGAATAGAGGATCCAGATATGAAGCCACACAACTATAAGCAACTTATCTTTGACAAAGGAGCTAAAAATATACGATGGAGAAATAGCAGCCTCTTCAACAAAAACTGCTGGGAAAACTGGTTAGCAGTCTGCAAAAAACTGAAACTAGATCCATGTATATCACCCTATACCAAGATTAACTCAAAATGGATCAAGGATCTTAATATCAGACCCCAAACTCTTAAGTTGATACAAGAAAGAGTAGGAAATACTCTGGAGTTAGTAGGTATAGGTAAGAACTTTCTCAATGAAACCCCAGCAGCACAGCAACTAAGAGATAGCATAGATAAATGGGACCTCATAAAACTAAAAAGCTTCTGTTCATCAAAAGAAATGGTCTCTAAACTGAAGAGAACACCCACAAAGTGGGAGAAAATATTTGCCAACTATACATCAGACAAAGGACTGATAACCAGAATATACAGGGAACTTAAAAAACTAAATTCTCCCAAAACTAATGAACCAATAAAGAAATGGGCAGGTGAACTAAACAGAACTTTCTCAAAAGAAGAAATTCAAATGGCCAGAAAACACATGAAAAAATGCTCACCATCTCTAGCAATAAAAGAAATGCAAATTAAAACCACACTAAGATTCCACCTCACCCCTGTTAGAATAGCCATCATCAGCAACACCACCAACAACAGGTGTTGGCGAGGATGCGGGGAAAAAGGAACCCTCTTACACTGTTGGTGGGAATGTAGACTAGTACAACCACTCTGGAAAAAAATTTGGAGGCTACTTAAAAAGCTGGACATCGAGCTACCATTTGATCCAGCAATACCACTCTTGGGGATATACCCAAAAGACTGTTACTCCAGAGGCACCTGCACATCCATGTTTATTGCGGCACTATTCACAATAGCCAAGTTATGGAAACAGCCAAGATGCCCCAGCACTGACGAATGGATTAAGAAAATGTGGTATCTATACACAATGGAATTTTATGCAGCCATGAAGAAGAACGAAATGTTATCATTCACTGGTAAATGGATGGAATTGGAGAACATCATTCTGAGTGAGGTTAGCCTGGCTCAAAAGACCAAAAATCATATGTTCTCCCTCATATGTGGACATTAGATCAAGGGCAAACACAACAAGGGGATTGGACTATGAGCACATGATAAAAGCGAGAGCACACAAGGGAGGGGTGAGGATAGGTAAGACACCTAAAAAACTAGCTAGCATTTGTTGCCCTTAATGCAGAGAAACTAAAGCAGATACCTTAAAGCAACTGAGGCCAATAGGAAAAGGGGACCAGGAACTAGAGAAAAGGTTAGATTAAAAAGAATTAACTAGAAGGTAACACCCACGCACAGGAAATCAATGTGAGTCAATGCCCTGTATAGCTATCCTTATCTCAACCAGCAAAACCCCTTGTTCCTTCCTATTATTGCTTATACTCTCTCTACAACAAAATTAGAGATAAGGGCAAAATAGTTTCTGCTGGGTATTGAGGGGGGGAGCGGGAGGGGGTGGAGTGGGTGGTAAGGGAGGGGGTGGGGGCAGGGGGGAGAAATAAACCAAGCCTTGTATGCACATATGAATAATAAAAGAAAAATGAAAAAAAAAAAAAAGACTTCAGAATATGGAAAGACCTTCCATGCTCATGGATAGGTAGAACCAACATTGTGAAAATGGCCATACTACCAAAAGCAATGTACATGTTCAGTGCAATCAATATCAAAATTTCAATGATATTCTGCACAGAAATAGAAAAAGCAATTGTGAAGCACATATGGAAACACAAAAGACCTCGAATAGCCAAAATAATTCTGATCAAAAAGTCCAATGCTGAAGGCATCACAATACCCAACCTCAAACTATACTACTGAGTCATAACAATAAAAACATCATGGTATTGGCACAAAAACAGACAGAAGACCAACAGATCAGAATAGAAGATCAAGGCATAAGCCCACACATCTATAGCCAGCTGATCTTTGACAAAGGAGCCCAAAATACATAATGGAGAAAAGACAGCCTCTTCAACAAATGCTGCTTGGAAAACTGGATATCCAAATGCAGAAGACTGAAACAAGATCCATGTCTTTCACTGTGTACCAAAATCAATTCAAAGTGGATCAAAGACCTTAATATAAGGCCTGAAACATTGAACCAATTACAAAAAGCAGTAGGAAATATACTAGAACAGACAGGAATAGAGGATGACTTCCTAAATACAACTCAAAAGTCTCAGCATCAAAGAGAAAGAATGAACAGATGGGACTGCATTAAACTAAAGAGCTTCTGCACAGCAAAAGAAATAATCACTAGACCAAAGTGACAGCCCACTGTATGGGAGAAAATCATGCCAGCTACTCATCCAACAAGGGTCTAATATCCAGAATCTACAGGGAATTCAAAAACCCAAAGGATCACCACCCCAATGAAAAAATGGGCACATGAATTCTCAAAGGAAAAGGTACAAATGGCCAGTAGATACATAAGAAGTATTCAACTTCCCTGCTTATAAAAGAGAAGCAAATCAAAACACTTAGATTTCATCTCATCCCAGTTGGAATGGCCAGAATCAAGGGTAATAACAACAAATGGTGGTAAGGATGCAGTGAAACAGGAATCCTTACACACTGCTTGTGGGAATGCAAATTAGTACAAACATTATGGAGATTCCTCAAAAAACTAAAGACAGAACATCCATATGATCCAGTGATACTGATCTGGGCATCTACCCAAAAGAACATAAATCAGGATAGAGTAGACACCTGTGTGCTGATGTTCATAGCAGCACTACTCAAAATCACTAAGCTCTGGAAAAAACCCAGGTACCCTACAACTGATGAATGGATCATGAAAACATGGTATATATACACAATAGAGTATTACTTGGCCACAAGAAATAATGACATGGGGTTTGAAGGTAAATGGATTCAATTGGAGAACATCAAGATAAGTAAAGTTAGCCAGGGTCAGAAACAAAAAAGATGCATGGTTTTTCTCATACTTGGACGATAGATCCAAAGATAAATATATACACAAAAACAAACATGATCATATACAAACTCAGTAGTAGAACATGTTTGTAACAGTGTTACATTGTTCAGTACCAACAATTAGCAAGAACATTGCAGGAGAGATATAACTGTCCCCACTTAAAGAATAAGCTCAGTCATCAGTGGTGGCTCTGTCTGTTTATAATCTCTTTGATCTTCCCTCTCTGGTTCATTTGTGTTCACCACTCTGAAATTTCCATTGGAACCCCAGAAATATGGTTGTTATGCATGCAGTTCTCTTTCCAAAGGAATACTTACCAGCTGCATCCAAGGAAGATTCTTCATGGTCATCCACCAGAACAGCAGGGATGCTGGGAGATGGTGGGTGTCAGACACATCATGACTGGAGAAAGTCTAAAGACCTTCATCCAATGAGTTCTCAAGAGCTTCTTTACCCCTCTTCCCCTGTCCCTCTCTGTTCAGCCTGGTGGGATAGAATGTGATTAAATCAACAGAATGAGGTACAAGACTCCCAGGTGCTCCTGATACAGGCAAAAGGGAGTGGTAACATAAAGTAGGAACACTCCCTTCAAACAGAAAGAAAACATTCCCCTGGCATAAAGATGAAGTAATGCTGCCTTCATGGAAAAAGACAGGAGGAGGAGCTCACTGGACAATGATGTTCTGGTGTAGGATTTTTCAATTCTCCCCAAATGCTATATGATGTGCAGCACACACAGAGAGCTGTAATGGTGGCTTAACCTTTTCAATAAGTTATGCTGACTTTTACATCAAGCAGAACAGTCAATGTTCCTGACACACTGTAGAGTCCAAGTGCTTTGGGCATTTTAGGAATCTTTGTGTATAGAGTGACATTGTACATTTTTTTAGTCTGATAACATTCCTTGCTGTGAAATCTCTGCCAAGAAGTTAAGATCTAGCACAAAAATCAGATATGGATCTCATCAAGTTATCCACAAAAGAGAGAAGAGGTAGATTCTGTGAGTTCAAAGACTTCACAGGCTAATTAGTTCTACCTAGGTACAGATGAGTACCACCAGGACAATGGACACCTTGTGAAACCTGTGCCTGCTCTTGAGTTAGTTCATTTGCAGACTCTTTTCATATTTTACCGATCCTATCCCAAACCCTGAATATTTATTGTTACTTGGGGGGGGAGCAATTTCCATTCATTATCATTTCCCTCATCTTCATGCTTTCCTGCAGTCAAAGTCAAAAATGTCCACTTAACACTGAGTCCACATTACCGAATATAAAAACACAGTAGCCTCTCTGGGCCTGGAGACATAAATAACCAAAGAATATGCACAGAGAACACTGTAGTGTACATCTCATATATTGTATTCTCATGAATACTCTGCCTTGGTTTTATTACTCATCAGTTCACACCTCCCAAACTGATGTACTACCCACATTGCACATTGTGCTGAAAATGGAAACACCATTAAAAGTATCTTGAGTTACACAGTTCATCACATTATCTAGCTGTCTCTGGATTCTACAGCTGCAACATTCATGGAAAAAGGAATAGAGAACACCAATAGGAAAGCATAAGGAAGAATAGAACAAATAACTCAGTGACTATCAATATACATGAAGTGATATTCCATGTGTATGGAGAAGATGTCAATGCTATCAAGAGGTCAGTTCTGCATAACTCAACCTATTGATGCAATGCATTGCCAAATAAGAAACATTAGGTTATTCCAAAGATACCAAACACAGATTCTCAAGTGCACAAGAAAAGTTAAAAACCCCACAAAAGACAGTGCTGAAAGAGCAAAGTCAAACAGCTGTCACTGCCCAAATCTGACCCTTCAAAGATAGCTACCATAACTGAGATATGGAGGTACTCCTGAGAAAATCCTTTAATCATAGAGCTCAGGAAGAGAGCCACAGAAATATGCTTAACAAAGAAAAGACCATTCAGTGGCAAAACAAATCTTTTCAACAAGTGATGCTGGAACAAATGGACATTCACAGGCCACAAAAATGGATTTAAATATAAACCTTATAACTGTCACAAAAACTAAATCAGAATGGATCATAGACTGCAAGTGTAAATCATAAACTGTCTTTTGCCCCAGTGCTGGGAATGAAACTCACAGCCTTGCACATGATTGGCAAACCCTCTATCACTGAGCTATGCCCCAAGCCTACAAACATTTTATAGAACTCCCAAAGACGATGAACAAAATGGGTGAGCATGGGTTTGCATTTAGACACACTGCACTTCCAAAAGCACAACTCAGAAAAAATGGATTAAGTCAGACTTTGTTAAAATTGACCTCTGCTCTGTGAAAAACATGGTTAACATAACTAAGAGAGAAAGTACAGACTAGGAGGAAAAGCTGGTGATATATGAAGATATGATTCTTTGGAGTTCTGGGTATGGGAAGAAGGAATGAATAGGTAGAGTAAGGTGGACTTTTAGAGCCATGGAACTAGTCTATGTCACTGCAGTGGAAGATATATGTTATTATATGTCTCCCAAAACTACCTAAGAAGCCCCAAAGAATGAGGGCCTTTATTTTTATAAACTCAGGAATATTACATTCCTACCTATGGATGGCTACAGCTGCTATGTGATCCATTTTTATAGAAAAGAAGACTGAATTTCAGGAAAGATAAAATGATCAATTGTCCAGAGTTAGGAAGAAAGCAAATAGCTGGGAGGCTGGGAAGCTCTTGTTCTTAATCTGGAACAACTTTATATCTAAAAAAGCTGTCTCCCATCATATCCTCCTTCTGCTTTATCACTGGAAGGATGTTCCCCTCCTCATCCAAAGCCCTTGATTCATCAGGAAGAGGGTGATAGAGGAGGTAGATATTATGACCACCACACTGTACATTTATCTTATGTGTTGCCATGCAGATAGTGCTGCTCTTGCCATGGCCCTAAAAGTAGTTTGGAAACCAAAACAGCTGGTTAAAGTCACTTTGCAAGTGGACCATCTGTGAGCTAGGAACCTCTCACAGCTGGGCATAATCAGGACCTAGGGTCACCTCACCTGGGCTGAGATTGAGTACAAGTCACTTGACCAACCAACAACCCTCAGCCAGTTACTTCTGGAGGCCCTAGTCCTGGTTATCACCACTGTGAATCTGGGTGAAGAGGTCCGTAAGATGTTGACTGAGGAGAAACAATACATCTCTCCCCTGCCATAACTCCTGCCTTAACTAAGACAGCGTCCAGGCCTGGTCTTGAATGAGGACATTGGATTTCCTGAGGTAGAACAGAGATAAAATTGAACCTTGCAAAGAGTTACACCATAGGTTATATGGGCTTTGACAGAGGTGCCTGTGAGCAACCCTCAGCAAGTTGGGTCACCTATGATACCATGGATTCAGTCAGCAGCAGGCTCACCTGTACCTCCTTTAAAGCAGGCACTGTGTTCTGTCACCATGTGTCTCACATGATCAGTACAGGGCTTGGCCAATTAGAACTCCATAGAAATTTAAACTCAGTGGAAGCTCATTAGTGCCAGGCCTTTGTCTTGGTCTCAACACTGATGTTATGCCTGCAGGATCTGTCATGGTAGAGAAAGGATCCTAATAAAAATATTTTGACCAGTTCTTGAGAAAAGCAGGCAATTCTCTCCCTTAATCAGAAACCAATAACTAAGATTTTTAAACCTTGTCCCACACTACACCCTTTGTGCCCCTTTGTGTCACCATATTCCTATCCTCAGCAATTCAGGGAGAAATGTCAATGTCTATGTTTCTAGGAATATGGGAAGGATGAAGTTTATTTGAAAAAGGGAAGTGAAGTATCAAGTTTGGGAGACATTTCATTTCTCATAGAGAAAACTCATTAATCACTTGGGTGACTGAACCTACAAAACTAACTGTATTTCCACAGCTGGTTGGCCAGGGTATACACAGTAGCTTCAGATATAACAAATTTCTCTTTCAGGTCTTGGAACTGCTGTTGGCTGGCATACAGCTGACAGCACATTTTCTCATTGATTTCTAAGATGTTCGTGTCTGCCATTGGAGCAGACAAAGGGCTGAAAGATCCTGCCATGGTGGTGTTTCTGGCAGAAGAAACTAAGCCAGGGACTGTGGAGAAGAAACCAATACACATGACATCAAATAGGTGTCATCAGGTCTGAGGGATGACTATAACTTTAATTATTAACTACTGTTGAGAGAAAGTTGATCAACACCACTGCTTGAGCATCCTTAACCCTGGAAAAAAGGGACAGGAAGCCAGAATTCACAGCCAAAGACACTACCTGTGGCTCAGACTCCAATAGGAGGGAGGGAGAAGGGCCCCACATGCCAGGTAACGTCCTGGAGTAGCACTAATAGAACTAGAATGTGGAGGCTGTCATGTAATGGCTGCTGCCTTCCCACTGTCAGTCCACTTTGATACTCAAGCCATCTGTTCTCAGTGCATGTTATTATTGATTGGAGCTACCCAGTCACCAGTCAGGTTACATAGCTGTGTGCTCTTGTACCAATACCAGCACCTCTCTTTCCTAAAAGACTAAGCCTATTTCTCATTGCTCATTCTTATGTATGGCCAAAGTCATCAAAGAGGAACTACCTTCCCAACAAGTTATGCTTTCTTCAGATCTACCCAGAAGTCCATTTCTTTAACATTAGAGCATATCTTGTAAGGCTTCATCAAGTGAAAACTGTAAAACACTGCTAATATAAAAGTGTCCTGTTTTCTTTGAATACTCACCTATTATATCTAACTGGTTTGAAATGTGTGAACACAGAGCTATATATCACACTAAGAGAAAAAATTTCTAGCGCTTAATGTTTTACTTTCCTTCAGGCTGGTGGAATGGCTCAAGAATGACAACACCAGCCTACCAAACATGAAGCCAAGTACAAACCCCAGTACAAGCGAAAAATAATTTTTTTCTTTCCTTTATCAATATTGCATTTTTCTCCTGTTTTTTGGTATGATTCTGCTTCTGGATTTTTTTTTTTTTTTTGGAATTAGGATTTGAACTCCAGGCTTCCACTTAAGAAGTAAGCACTCTACTTCTTGAGGCACATCTCTATATATTCCATTTGTATGTTGGCTTCTTTCCTCTCATTGGGGCAGATGTTGGCTTTTCATTAAACCCAAGTCAACTCTGCCACTTCTACCCCTTAATCTCCTCCATGTTTTGGTTTTGGTTTTGGTTTCATTTATATTGTTTGCTTGTTCATTTATATTGTTTACTAAAGTATTTATTTATTTATTCTCTTTTTATATATTTATGTACTTATTTATTTATTGGTGGGACTGGGAATTGAACACAGAGCTTCACACTTGCAAAGTTAGAGCTGTACTGCTCGAGTCATACCCCTAGTTCATTTTCCTGTGGTTAATTTGGAAATGTGGTTTATTAAACTATTTGCTTGGACTATGATCAAACCATAATCCTCCAGGCAGTAAGGATAACAGGTGTGAGTCATCAGTGCCTGTCTATTTTATTGATTTTTGAAACAAGCTCTCCAGGTTGGCCTGGAACTCATGATCCTACTGTCTTCACCTCCCATGTGCACCCACACACTCAGCTATTTTTGTTTATTTTTAATGTCACCAAACACCAGCAACTATGTGTTACTTATGAATACATCTTAGCCCCACAAGAACTCTATCTAAGCTGGCAACATGATTAAAATGATTATGTATATAACCTTGAGTACATGTTGTGACCATCTATTTTTGGAAGACTTATAAATATGCTAATTCATTGGTCTCACATATTGAACCAAACAGGGCCCATCACTACTCAATAGATCATGTGAGTGAGTTAATTTAATGCTGTTGACTTTGGTAGATTCAGCCTTTCACAACTGGACCTTGTCTACTTTGGGTCATGCCAGAAATGGAGCAACCCACCAGTACTACTCAAGATCTGAAGATCTAGCAAAAGGGTTTGTGTCACTTTTCTTGGCCTTCCAACCCAGGCCCTCAAAGGGTCCTGTGACAGGAGACCTATACTTTGCAGTCCTCTCAGATGGGTAGCATTCCTCTGTTGGACTGGACTATGTGTGTATTGTGGTGGGTAGAGTGGGAGGGAGGGGAAGAATATAAAGAAGAAGCCAAGGAGGAGGGGAGATGGAGGTGGTCAGGAAGTATGAATGGGTGGAAGGATATGGGGGAAATGGGAATGGGGAAGACAAAGAAGAAGACTAGGAGGAAGGGAAAGGAAAGAAATGGTGAGTAGGAAGGAAGGAGGGGAGGAGAAGGGGACAGGAGGGGAATGAACAGTTCCAGTAAACCCAAAATCCTGTTCCATATGTCATCAAATGCTCAGCGAACAGTGAACAGTGGGAAGAGGATAACTACAAAGTAAAGGAAAGGTTTACACTTGGGTCATCAGGAAACTGACATCAGAATGGGAAACTAGCAGCCCAACTAGATCAATGAGGTTTCCAGGAGGCCTAAGACACATTTTCAGGTCCCTAATCCCAAAATGGATTTAATCTCTTCTTCAAGATACAAACACAAAGACAGGCAGAGAGAAGGTAGTGGAGAATTCAGATAGTGTCACCAGGTACTGTCTGACAGGAAATGGTGCCTGGTGAGGACATTTTGAGAAGGGACTTTCACCTGCAGCAGGTCTGCACTTGTGGTTGCATGGTGTAACAGTGAGCACTCTAGACTATGAATCCAGCAATCTGAGTTCAAATCTCAGTGGAACATTATTGTTTACTGGAAACCATCTTTTACTTTTAATTGGCCTGGAACTGGTTCTTCACAGCAAACTCAGTTCTCCCCTTCTGAGTACCCTGCAGGTGCTGACTTGGGAGACCAGAAGGTTTTGGTCCCTGGAAGGAAGCTGTGAGGGGAAGTAGCTGATTCAGAACCTGGGCCCTGCCATAAGCTGCTACCTTTTGCACTGCACAGCTGTGTCCCTGACCCAGGCTCTCCCATTCACTCTCAGGAAACCAGTCCTTAATTAGGCCCAATCCACAGGGAAACTTAACATAGAGAACTAGGGTGATTGAGACCTAGGCACTCAATCACCCTAGACATCAGTTGATGTCTGCCCCACCTGGCCCATGCTCCCTGGTCTCTAGGTCTGGACCCTGACCCTCAGGGCCCATTAACCTGTCAGGACCCACCTGTGCTCAGGTGGCCTCAGGGAAGGGGTGGAAGTTGCCTCTGATTCCCATACCCTGAGCTTTTTCTCAGCTAGACACCATGTGATTGGGTGTTGCCCTGTGTCTCTAGACAGAAAATGATCCATGTCCCAAAATGTACTTCTTGGCTCCTCAATCCTTTCATCTGATAGGATTGCACAGTTTTTCATCTCCCTGCCATGGGCCCTGTACTGATCAGGCACATTTCATTTCATTTTCATTGGAAAGAACACAGGGTGATACTCAGCACTATGAATTTAAGTCCAACAAACTAGAAGTGAGGTCTAGGTAGGAAGAAACAGGTATGCTCCTCTCCTGACTAAAAGTGGTTGAGAAAGCATCTTAGGATTCAGAATATGGGTGCTGTAGTATCAAATATGGATGCACAGATGATTGGAAGGCAAAAGAAAGAGTGAGTCATAGACCCTCAACCTTCTGAAGCTAGTCCTTTGGTCTAGAAATTTTGAGCCACCAGAAAGCCTCCCAAGCACACATGTACACAACCCAGCATCAGAATATTCAGATACTCCTAACTCCTGAGTGGAGAGTAGACATAGTTTTACCTTTAGACATTAAGACAGGTTCAGTGGGTGTTGTGGTTGGATGTGAAGTGCCCCCCTCCCAAAGGTTTGTGTGCTGAAGGCTTGATCACCAGCTGGTGACAATATTGCATCATAAGGAACAATAATTTCATCATTGTTCTATGGGGAGGTGGAGACTGATTGAAGGAAGCAGTCTCTCTTTCCCTCTCTCTTCCCTCCCAGCCACTGCCAAGAAGTGAGCAGTCCTGCTCTGTTCCCCCCCCCATGATAATTCTGTCTCACCTCAGACCCAAAGCAATGGATTCAGCTGACCATGGCCTAAAACCTTTGAGACTGTGAGCCAAAATAAATGTCTTCTGTTAAGTTGTTTCACTCAGGTATTTGTCACAGCTATCAAAAACTAACACAATAGGAAATTACAAATGAGCCACAGCTGGGTTTACATATGGTTCACAGTGGATGGCCTGGGGGAAGTTAGTGCAGAGGAATGGGATTTATGTTTTCTCTATATATTCTTTCATCATGTGAATAATTATCAAAGAGAATATTTCCATGTGTTCCTTATGTTTAAAAACAGAAAGAAAGGAGCCATATATGATGGTGCATACCTGTAGTGCCAGTTATATGGGAGGCCTAGGTACTAGACTGTGCTAAGCAAAAAGTGAGACCCTAACTGAAAGCTAACTAAAGCAAACAATGACTGAAGCATGGCTCAAGTGGTAGAGTACCTGCCTAGCAAGTACAAGGCCCTGCATTCAAATGCTGTGACTTGGAAATTTTGTCTCATCACCACATGGCCAAACTAAGAAAAGCTAATTCATACTTAATTCACTTCTACATGTGCAGAAGTAAGACAGCAGGGATGTGAGGCAGACAAAGCAGGATCATGGGATCTGGTGGCCACAGTCATTCCACCCCAAAGCCACCTGAGCACATGTGGGGCCTGCTGGGTTACTGTGCCCTGGAACTGGCCTTGGACTTCCAATGATAGGTACTGTAGTCCAGGCTGGGTGGCCCGAGTCAGATGCTGCAGTCCTGTTGGCTCTCGTGGGATGTGTGGGACACTTCCCTGTGGACCCAGCCTCTCTAAGATACCAGTTTCTGGAACTGAGCTCCTGAGAAGCCTCACAGGGGCTGCAGTGGACATGGAGGCCCAGAGCTACCCTGAGGTTCCCAGAGCCAAAACCTACCTGTCTCTAAGCAGGGAACAGGAAGTATGACATTAGCCCACTTAAGCAGTAGCAGAAAATGGCCTTTCAAAAGCTAAATAGAAAGGTAGATCCCTGGATGTGGAGTCCAGAGTGCTCACCATTATACCATGGAACCACAAGGACAAGTGTGCTGTAGGGGCAAAGTCCACTCTCAGAATTAACTCCATGGACACAAAGTCCTGTCAGGACCCTGGAGGACCCCATCTTCAGCCCCCATCATCTCTCTGCTCAGATCTTTGCACTGTCCCTACAAGAATGAGGTAAATCCACTTGTAGTTCATGGACAAAGTGACTGAGCCAAGGAGTTGAGTATTGGCTGTGGGTTATGGGAAGCCAATGGGAAAGGAAAGATGGATGAGAAGACAGTTAAATGCTACAAGTTATCACATGGGACAGGGACTGCATGTCCCCTGATGGTCAGGAGCTCTTCCCATTGGAACTCTGCACATAGCTCCTTAGCCTAAAGACCACCACCTCCTGATATTTCCAACAGGCAATATTAGAGGCTACTGAAGTTGAAATTAAGAGTGACAGAGAGTCAAGATGAACATGACTCAGATACAATGGACAGGGAAGGTTGAAACCAGATGTCTTAAAAACACCTGGTGCAACCTCGGGTGGTGGCTGATGCCTGTAATCCCAGCTACTTTAGAGGCAGAGACAGGAGGATGGTGGTCTGAGATGAACTGGAGCAAAATGATAGTTGAGACCACATCTCAACAAAAAAGCTGGGCTTGGTGAAGTGCACCTGTCAGCTAAGGGGGTGGGGGAGGGCTGATGGAACTGTTCAAGTGATACAGTGCCTATCTAGCAAATGGGAAGCCCTGTGTTCAAATGCCACTACCATCAAAAATATTTGTTAAATAAGTTGTCAAGCTCAGCAATGAGAAAGACAGAAAGGGGACCTTGGCACAAAATCCAAGTCCAGTCCTACCTTTTAATAAAGAGCAGACAGTGATGCCCTGGGGCTGAGTTTTACATGAAGACTTGACAAACCTGAAGCAAGCCCTTTCCATAAGCATTGACAGAAGCAAAGAAGTCATCAATGGAGACCAGAGTAGGCACTGTGAATGTTGGGTCACCTTGGCTAGACAGAGATCAGGATTTACAAGAAAGCTTCTGAGTGTAGTCCAAAGCATATCTGGAGAGAATTCATTCAAAATGTTAAGAGCGAAGGACAGCAGTGAGTACAACCACAACCCAACTCTTTTACTGTAATTTCATGAAGGCAATTCCACACCAGGTCATACAATAAAGCATTTCTAGGAATATTCCCAATATCTAGAGCCACAAATCTCTAAAGTAAAAGAGACTGCACCTTCTTTTACTACACTCCCCTCTCTGTACTTTTTTTCTCCGAAACACTTCAAGTAAGGTTGCTTTTTAGTATTTCATGACAGTAAAAAATGGCACAGATGTATAAATATATAACTAATTTTTAATTTCAGATTTAATGTTTTATATTTCCTTCAAGGGAGGGAGACTGAAAAGTTTTAGTTGAGGATTTTATTTCATGAAATTCACTGACCAAAAGTAAAAGTTTCAAATTGTGGCCCTGACCATATTAAAGGACTGGGAAGTTAACATGGCAGAATGTAAACTGCAAGTTTTACTTGAAAGTGAAAAAGAAAAAACATTCCACTATCTGTATTTGGAGGAAGTATTTTTGTGTACACTGAGTTTCAATGTAGCCATTACTACTTATTTAATCTTATGTTCAAAACAGGTTTTGCACATGTACTTCAATTATGGAAGGCATAGGTCTCATTCATACACCTGCATGTTTTGGTGTGATACACAGTTTTGTTGACAGAAGAATATAAATTCCATTATATTTAGTAGATGCTCAACATTTTCTATTGAGTAAGTCACACATTTGGGACAACTCTGTCTTGACAACCTTAGGTTACCATGAACCAGTGCCCCTCATTTTATGCCTCATATTTATTTATACGTTAGCATCACCTAGGATCTTCTTAAAAATTCTGAGGCCCAAACCACATTCCAAATTCTCAGGTGCTTGTTTCATGGCAGTGTATTCTGGAGATATGGAGTGGATCACCAATTTCCACCCCCAACTCTCACAACTAGCTCCTGATCCACTAGCTATATGGATTTTACTCTTCCTTCTGATCGTTTCAGACAAATCACTCCCTGGTCAATTGCACTGGCCTAATGCAAAGCTCGTCTTGTATTCTCAATCAATCATATTGGGTCTTGAATATAACTGGCCCTGGACTCACTTTCCATTCAATAGACATGTATTTTAGACTGTTCATTAGATACATTAAAGTGTTAAAGGAAATGAGGAGACAACACAGAATGCCTAAGCAGCTCATGATTTATGCAGTATTGAAGTACTGCACTTGGCATCTACTTTTGGATTGATGTCCCTTTACATAGCCATTTGATATCCTCTACTTAAAGTCAGAGTCCATGAGTTACAGACATTGAGTCTGGGAAAACCCATGCACATTGACACAGAGTTGCACACATGGAGCTGAAAACAACTCTCACTCTAGGCCAGTATGTGTCTCCCACCTACAGCCCACTTTACACTTTAGTTTTTGTAGTCAGGGCTCCTTCTCTTAATTTTAACACTCTTCATTTGCATGTCCAATTCAAGAATTAAGGATTTACTTGGTCTGGCTCCCCAAAACAGTCACAAGAGGAGATTCTGCACAAGTCATATGTGAAAGGTGTGCTCCAAGAGGATAGAGGCAGTTGAGCTGGGGAAGCTGGGAAGAGAAGGCAAAAAGTCAAGAGGATGTGGGGTTTTGGGAAATTGCAAGCAATTAGTAGCCTAAAAGATGCTCTTCATACAGTAGGATGACTACCTGCTGGGCTTCCCTGTGGCAGTTAAAGGATCAGGCCAGCAGCAATGGGTAGGAACATGGTTCAGAATGCAAACAGGTGATGAAGATAGAAGAGCCTGACAGGATAGCAACCCATGGAAATTTGGGGAAAGAATAGTCAGAGGTTACATCAGCTATTGGACAGAACAAAGGGTGAAGAGAATGAGTTCCAATCCTACGTGGAGAGTCATAAGGACTAGCTGCAGCTAAGAGTCACAGGTGTGATTACCTCTGCAAGCTGGGCCAGAGAATCTGCATGCTAGTCTCCGCTGGCTGAACAGTAATTTTCTTACAATAATCATCTGTTTCAGGACACTTACAGACTCAAGGAGGACATGTTGAATCACATGTGTACTGTCAACTGATTCTTCAGTAGCATCACTATCCAACTTGGTAGGTTCTTCACTTCAAAGGAAGCATCAGAATTCACCTCTGAAACTGAGATCACAGCCATTGTTATCTATGACCTTATTGGGATAGATATATCCCAATATATATATATCACTATATCTAAGATATCAATATATCTAAGAGGTAAAGAAAGGAAAGAAAGAAAGTAGGCTGTAAAGAATGTAAGAAAGAAGTAGGCTGGGACAAGAATGTTAAAGGGGGGTAAAGTGAACATACACTCTGATGTTAGAATTTTTGTTGATATTTCTTACATATCCAGTAATGAGATTGCATAATTACAAAGGTACTTCTAATATACTGAAATACTCCAGAACAACAGGATCAGTAAAACTCAATATCTCCCAAGAATATAAGGGAAAGATAAGGAAATTACAATAAATATGGCCTGTGCTCTTGGGAAGTAAAAGATTATGAAAATGAAGTCAAATGAAAGTAGAAGGAAAACCCTATGAGAGATAAGAACTGGGTGGACTAATCTGGGAAATTTATAAAATTTGCATAAATATATGATGTATATCCTATATGTACATTACATAAAATAACACCTGCCAAATACATATAATGTATATGTTCCAGAAACATGTTTCATCATGAACTTGTAGTGAGTATATACATATATATATGCATACATTTATCTGACCACTTTTTTGTGGTGCTGGGATTTGAACTCAGGGGCTACACCTTGAGCCACTCCACCAGTCCTTTTCCATGATGGGTTTTTTCAAGACAGGGTCTCTTGAACTATTTGCCCAGGCTGGCTTGGAACCACAATCCTCCTGATCTCTACCACCTGAGCAGCTAGGGCTGCAGGCATGAGTCACCAGCATCCACCAACATTCTTACATGGGAAAATGAAGTCATTATGTATTATGTTATCTTTACTATTCCAGTAAGTGGAAATTAGAAATAATGTGAGAAGAAAAGGGGAGAGAAAGATGGTGTGAAAAGCAGACAACCTGTTAAAACCCCAAAAGAAGTAACAGCATGGAGCAATAAAAAGTATTCACATTCTTCCTGTTCCCCAAACCTCCCGTAAGCTGGCTGGTAAACACAGGGCAAAACAGAGAACAGAAACATTGTTGAATCCTCTTTTCAAGTCCACCTCTTCCATCTAACCTCCCCTCTGCTTTTACTAAAAGTTAAAATTGATCCTACTAAGCACCTCCAACTTTTATTGAGAGAGAAATCCTCTAGCATAAGAGAGCTGTTGCCCATCAATCCTGACAGTAATAGCAGATAAAATGAAGCTGCTAAGCCAATGGCTTCCTTGAACATCAAAGCCTTACCTCTGGTGGATCATGAACCTACTGTCCATCCACAAAGAACATAAATCGGTGCTCTCCCTCACAGAGGTCCAGGATGACAACAAAGTCCATTGGACTACAAAAGAAAACAGAAGCTCAAACAAGTCAATTCCTTTTAGAAAACATAATGTAAAAAAACAAGTGGCAATCACAGTATCATACCAATCACCTCCCATATTCCTAAGTCACTGTATCCCTCATGCAAAAATGACCTATAAATCCATTCTCCTTTTCTATATCATCTTGGACAGATATTGGTTAAGATACAAAAGTTATTGAGAGGACTTGTAGTAGAGTGCTTGCTAGCAAGCACAAGGTCCTAGCTAGGTCCAATTCCCAGTACCACAAAAACAAACAAAGTGAGGAATTCCAAGATGGCGGCTAGAGGTAGGAAGCAGAAAGCGACCCTCCTATAGTGAAATCTTGGAGAGACGCTGGAGACACACTTTGCAGGCATAATCACCTCATACCTATCAGTACTAACACTTAATGTTAATGGACTTAATTCACCCATCAAAAGACACTGTTTGACAAAATGGATTAAAAAAGAAGATCCAACAATTTGTTGCTTACAGGAGACTCATCTCACTGACAGAAATAAGCATATGCTTAGGATGAAAGGCTGGAAGAAGATTTACCAAGCCAATGGCCCCCGAAAACAGGCAGGAGTAGCAATACTTATCTCTGACAAAGTAGACTTCAAACCTTCAAACGAGATAAAGAAGGACATTCCATACTAATAAAAGGGGAAATAGACCAAAAGGAAATAATAATCATCAATCTGTACGCACCCAATGTCAACGCACCCAATTTCATCAAACATACCCTGAAAGACCTAAAAGCATATATAAATGCCAACACAGTGGTTGTGGGAGACTTTAACACTCCATTATCATCAATAGATAGGTCATCCAAACAAAAACTCAATAAAGAAATCCAAGATCTAAAATATGCAATAGATCAAGTGGACCGAGTAGATGTCTACAGAACATTTCATCCAACCTCTACACAATATACATTCTTCTCAGCAGCCCATGGAACCTTCTCTAAAATAGATCATATCCTAGGCCACAAAGCAAGCCTCAGCAAATAGAAGAAAATAGAAATAATACCGTGCATACTATCTGACCACAATGCAGTAAAAGTAGAACTCAACAACAAAAGTAAAGACAAAAAACATGCAAACAGCTGGAAACTAAATAACTCATTACTTAATGAAGAATGGATCATTGATGCAATAAAAGAGGAAATTAAAAAGTTCCTGGAAGTCAATGAAAATGAAAACACAACCTACCGGAACCTATGGGACACAGCTAAGGCAGTCTTGAGAGGAAAGTTTATAGCCATGAGTGCATATATTAAAAAGATTGAAAGATCCCAAATCAATGACCTAATGATACATCTCAAACTCCTAGAAAAACAAGAACAAGCAAATCCCAAAACAAATAGAAGGAGAGAAATAATAAAAATAAGAGCTGAAATCAACGAAACAGAAATCAAAAAAACCATACAAAGAATTAATGAAACAAAAAGTTGGTTCTTTGAAAAAATAAACAAGATCGATAGACCCCTGGCAAACCTGACTAAAATGAGGAGAGAAAAACTCAAATTAGTAGAATTAGGAATGCAAAAGGGGAGATAACAACAAACACCATGGAAGTCCAGGAAATCATCAGAGACTACTTTGAGAACCTATATTCAAATAAATTTGAAAATCTAAAAGAAATGGACAGATTTCTAGATACATATGATCATCCAAAACTGAACCAAGAGAAAATTAATCACCTGAATAGACCTATAACACAAAATGAAATTGAAGCAGCAATCAAGAGTCTCCCCAAAAAGAAAAGTCCAGGACCTGATGGATTCTCTGCTGAATTCTATCAGACCTTTAAAGAAGAACTGATACCAACCCTCCTTAAACTGTTCCATGAAATAGAAAGGGAAGGAAAACTGCCTAACACATTTTATGAAGCCAGTATTACACTTATCCCAAAACCAGGCAAAGACACCTCCAAAAAGGAGAACTATAGGCCAATCTCCTTAATGAACATTGATGCAAAAATCCTCAACAAAATAATGGCAAACTGAATTCTACAACACATCAAAAAGATTATTCACCACGACCAAGTAGGCTTCATCCCAGGGATGCAGGGGTGGTTCAACATACGAAAATCAATAAACGTAATAAACCACATTAACAGAAGCAAAGACAAAAACCACTTGATCATCTCAATAGATGCAGAAAAAGCCTTTGATAAGATCCAACATCATTTCATGATAAAAGCTCTAAGAAAACTAGGAATAGAAGGAAAGTTCCTCAACATTATAAAAGCTATATATGACAAACCTACAGCCAGCATTAGACTTAATGGAGAAAAATTAAAACCATTCCCTCTAAAATCAGGAACCAGACAAGGATGCCCACTATCTCCATTCCTATTCAACATAGTACTGGAATTCCTAGCCAGAGCAATAGGCAAGAAGAAGGAATAAAAGGAATACAAATAGGTAAAGAAACTGTCAAAATATCCCTATTTGCAGACGACATGAACCTATACCTTAAAGACCCAAAAAACTCTACTCAGAAGCTTCTAGACATCATCAGTAGCTATAGCAAGGTAGCAGGATATAAAATCAACATAGAAAAATCATTAGCATGTCTATACACTAACAATGAGCAAACGGAAAAAGAATGTATGAAAACAATTCCATTTACAATAGCCTCAAACAAAATCAAATACCTAGGTGTAAACCTAACAAAAGATGTGAAAGACCTCTACAAGGAAAACTATACACTTCTGAAGAAAGAGATTGAGGAAGACTATAGAAAGTGGAGAGATCTCCCATGCTCATGGATTGGTAGAATCAACATAGTAAAAATGTCGATACTCCCCAAAGTAATCTACATGTTTAATGCAATTCCCATCAAAATTCCAATGACATTCATTAAAGAGATTGAAAAATCTACCATGAAATTTATATGGAAACACAAGAGGCCACGAATAGCCAAGGCAATACTCAGTCAAAAGAACAATGCAGGAGGTATCACAATACCTGACTTCAAACTATATTACAAAGCAATAAAAATAAAAACAGCAGGGTACTGGCACAAAAACAGACATGAAGACCAGTGGAACAGAATAGAGGATCCAGATATGAAGCCACACAACTATAAGCAACTTATCTTTGACAAAGGAGCTAAAAATATACGATGGAGAAATAGCAGCCTCTTCAACAAAAACTGCTGGGAAAACTGGTTAGCAGTCTGCAAAAAACTGAAACTAGATCCATGTATATCACCCTATACCAAGATTAACTCAAAATGGATCAAGGATCTTAATATCAGACCCCAAACTCTTAAGTTGATACAAGAAAGTGTAGGAAATACTCTGGAGTTAGTAGGTATAGGTAAGAACTTTCTCAATGAAACCCCAGCAGCACAGCAACTAAGAGATAGCATAGATAAATGGGACCTCATAAAACTAAAAAGCTTCTGTTCATCAAAAGAAATGGTCTCTAAACTGAAGAGAACACCCACAAAGTGGGAGAAAATATTTGCCAACTATACATCAGACAAAGGACTGATAACCAGAATATACAAGGAACTTAAAAAACTAAATTCTCCCAAAACTAATGAACCAATAAAGAAATGGGCACGTGAACTAAACAGAACTTTCTCAAAAGAAGAAATACAAATGGCCAGAAAACACATGAAAAAATGCTCACCATCTCTAGCAATAAAGGAAATGCAAATTAAAACCACACTAAGATTCCACCTCACCCCTGTTAGAATAGCCATCATCAGCAACACCACCAACAACAGGTGTTGGCGAGGATGCGGGGAAAAAGGAACCCTCTTACACTGTTGGTGGGAATGTAAACTAGTACAACCACTCTGGAAAAAAATTTGGAGGCTACTTAAAAAGCTGGACATCAATCTACCATTTGATCCAGCAATACCACTCTTGAGGATATACCCAAAAGACTGTTACTCCAGAGGCACCTGCACATCCATGTTTATTGTGGCACTATTCACAATAGCCAAGTTATGGAAACAGCCAAGATGCCCCAGCACTGACGAATGGATTAAGAAAATGTGGTATCTATACACAATGGAATTTTATGCAGCCATGAAGAAGAACGAAATGTTATCATTTGCTGGTAAATGGATGGAATTGGAGAACACCATTCTGAGTGAGGTTAGCCTGGCTCAAAAAACCAAAAATCATATGTTCTCCCTCATATGTGGACATTAGATCAAGGGCAAACACAACAAGGGGATTGGACTATGAGCACATGATAAAAGCGAGAGCACACAAGAGAGGGGTGAGGATAGGTAAGACACCTAAAAAACTAGCTAGCATTTGTTGCCCTTAACGCAGAGAAACTAAAGCAGATACCTTAAAGCAACTGAGGCCAATAGGAAAAGGGGAACAGGTACTAGAGAAAAGGTTAGATCAAAAAGAATTAACCTAGAAGGTAACACCCACGCACAGGAAATCAATGTGAGTCAATGCCCTGTATAGCTATCCTTATCTCAACCAGCAAAAACCCTTGTTCCTTCCTATTATTGCTTATACTCTCTCTACAAGAAAATTAGAAATAAGGGCAAAATAGTTTCTGCTGGGTATTGAGGGGGGGGAAGAGGGAGGGGGGGAGTGAGTGGTAAGGGAGGGGGTGGGGGCAGGGGGGAGAAATGAACCAAGCCTTGTATGCACATATGAATAATAAAAGAAAAATGAAAAAAAAAAGAAAAAGAAAATCAGCATCAACATGTTACTGCAAAAATCATTGCATGATGATGAAATTTCTAATGACCCCATATAATAAACAGATATTTACTTAAAATATGCAGGTAGAATTTATACACTTAAACTTTGATATTATTCTAATTCCAATCCTCAATTTTCTGTTAATAATGATCTTAAATAACACTTTAGAAGTAAAAATATAAATACCTAAATTTATTAAAAAAAAAAAAAGTACTGCAAGGTACTCTTTCCATATTGAAAGCAATAAAGTTTACTATCATGTAACTTCAAAATATGTTTTGCTTTAATGCAGAAGTCAGAGCAACAGGACTTGGCCCAGTTGTAGACAACTTCCTGCAAGCACACAAAAGACTCAATGACATTACTTTAAAAAGATACCCACAGGGCTGTCTGTCTTCTAAGACAGGAATCGGGTCTCTATTCCTCAACCCTGTAGACTCAACCAAACATTTGTCTGCATCACTTTATCAGTTGAATCTTGATGCTTCAATTGTTGAAAGACCCAGACTTCTTTGCCACCTTCAGACCAGTGAAACTGTGGGACAGGCCTGCTGTGTGGACTTTCACAGAGTTGTCCAAATCCTGCTCTCAGGATACACACTCTTTGTCCCCACGGAGCTGTAAGAAGCAGTAGGTCATGTTAGAATAATTGGGACCCAAGAATTCCTAAAAGGTCACTCTTCTCCCTAGGGTAGAGAGGGGTGCTTGGCTTTGCCCTAAGATATAAGCTTTAAAATTAGTAGCTAACTCATAATTTGAATAAATTATAGGAATAGACTAATATAGCACCAAAAAATGATCAAATGTTTTATGCTTACGTGCTGTCTAAATCACAGCCTGACATGAGTCTGTACACATCACTGTCTTCTGGATCTGAAGTCCAGAGCCTTCAGATCGCCCTACGCCCTGCTGCGTGGAGGCTGGAGTGGAGGGTTTTAAGACCCTGTCAATAAGCATGGCATGGTGGTGCCCACCCATCCTCCCAAGTCGGCAGAAGGCATAAATGAGAGAATCGTCATCCAAAAAAACAACTAAAGCAAAAAAGGGCTGGGATGGGCTCAAGTGGTATAGCCGCTGTCTAGCAAATGCAAGGCCCTGAGTTCAAACCCCAGTAGCGAACAAACAAAGAAGAAAAAAATACCATATAAGCCACGCCTGGCAGCACATGTTTGTGAATCCCAGCACTAGGGAGGCTGAGGCAGGAGGATCTGGACTTCCAGGCCTATTCTCACAAAAATACACTCTGACTAACTGCATTAGAATTACAGGAACTGTCAGCAGACATGTGCACCAAGCCACCTGAGACAAATTGAGCCAAGGTCACAGAGGGCGCCCTCCATGCTTTCAGAGCCAAGGAGGGGCCAGAAGCTGGGAAGTACCCAGCACACCTGTCCTCAACTGTGGCCTGGGAGGACTCACAGGCCAGGAAAATAAGAAATCCACCTCTTTGCCCATTTAGAGGCAGCATCTGGAGAAGACTTGCCACTGGACACCTGGCCCGAAGCACCCTTCTTAAAGGCCGTTCAGGACGGGAACCCTATAGTGGGCTTGTAGGTTCAGGGCCTCAGTCTCAGGAGCAGGGACTTTTCGCAAAGGTCTGGCAGGCTGAACACACTGGGGTCATCTCTACTCCCCATTGGTTGATCCTGTGCTCCTTGCCCAGGCCATGGAGTCCATTGCCCTAGTCGCGAGCGGCCCAGGCGCCATGGCGCTTCCTGACACCCGCTGGCTGGTGGTGTTTCCCACAGCCACAACTTGCCTCCGGGGCCACCTGCATGGGAATGACACCGGACGGAGAGTACACAGCTGCACTACCCGGCTGTATCAGACAGAGAATCCCCATCGCAGGTAGCCCTGTCCAGGGAGCCCTTCCACCTCCTTCCTTTCCTCATGGCCCACAGGGGCACCCAACAGTGCCCGGCCTCCCGCTGCCCCTGCTTAGGAAGTCCGCTCTGGGCACCACAGCAACCCCCGCTCACCTCCGCCGGCGCTCCCAGCTCCAGGGCACGTAGCTATGTGGCCAAGGCCACAAGCCAACCGTGCAGGGCGGCCCCTACAGACCCAGAGGCCGCCATCTCTAACGGTCCCCTGGACACACACACCCCCTAGGCGATCGAATTCGCACCCCGAGCCAACGGCTCTCTAGCCGCCCCTCCCCCTCTCCCCAGGCCCGCTTCTCACCCGCCACTGCTTCGCATGGGCAGTGCGCATGTGCGAGATGCCCACAGCGCCGGCCGGGAGCTCTTGGTGCGCCGGCCGGGAGCTCTTGGTCCGCCGCACTGCCTCACGGCCGCGGAGATGTTGCCTCCGCCAAGTTTGTGAGAAGAGACCCGGAGCCATGGCGCGGGCGGCGGGGTCGTGTCCACCGTACCAGTCTTCAACTGTGGCCCGGGAGGAATCAGAGCCCGGGAAAATAAGAACTCCGCTGCATCTCGGTCCTATTTGGGGGCAGCCCCGGGAGGGGACTTGCCACCACACACCTTGGTTCCCCAAACCCCCTTAAGAGTGATTCAGGGCGGGGGACCCCATGGCGGCACAGGGACTACCCTAGGTTTCGGAAGGCTGAGGACGCTGGCGTCATCCCTGCCGCCCACAATGATCTTGTCCTTGCCCAGGCGTGGCCTCCATCGCACCCAGCGCAGACAGCCTTGTTGCTATGGTACTCCAGGGACAGGCGCTCCCTGGTGGTGTTTCCCACAGTGAAACCTCGGCTCTGGGCCACCCGCATGGGAATGACGCAGGGCCGTGGGAGCGGCTGCGTCAGACAGGGAAATACCGGCTGTAGATCGCCGCGCCCAGGGTCCCCTCTCTCCCTCCTTGCCTCCCTTGTGGCCCACAAGGACGTCCGCCGGCGCTGGGCCTCCCGCTGCTCCTGCACCGGGGATGCCCGCTCACCTCCATCAACGGACTCAAAGCTCCCCAGTCCGCTGGCACGATAGCTTCCCACACCCATACACAAGGCCCGCCCTGCTCCAGAGGCCGCCCTACAGCCGACCCCTGAAAGCGCCCCCACTAGGCGCTGGATGCGCGCCCTTGCGGTGGCTTCTATAGTCGCTTCAGCTTCGTCTCTTTGGTGCACACCTCCGCCTTCCAAGGATTGCCGCCTCCTTGTGTGCCCTGCGGAGAGCCGCTACCCTGGTGTCCTAGATTCCCGCACAGCCTCGGGGCCCCAGAATTGTTTTCTAGGCCACGTCTGTGTGAGCAGAGACCCAGAGAGGTGAATTCTTGAAGAGAATAGACAGACTGCCCTCTACAGGCCAAACGAAGGATACTGTTATGGCTAGAGTTTAAAACCGTGCCTTGGGGACACAGGGAAGAAGCAGCCAGAATAGGTTCCCAGAGAAGAATTCAAAATGGAATGATTACATACACCTTGACAAATTGGCGAAAAGTTAGTCTCAGCAGAAGGAGAATGCTCTTCTAGGCTAAGAAATAGCACGGGCAATGAGCAATTCAAAATCATATTCAAGAAACAAAGCAACAATAAAAACATCAGAAGGAACACTAAAGATGTATAAAATGGGCAAGGCAATTGTAGGGTTAGGAAAGACCTAGAATTTTGTGATAATTAGTGGAACTACAAAGATATTTACAAACTCATACTTTGTATTATGTGTATGTCTCGGACCCAACTGGAATCCTTTGTCACCCAGCATGTGCTGTAGAGATCATCATTCATGTCATCTGGGACCTTGTTAGGAATACAGAAGCTCAGTGCACCCCACCCCCCATCCCCTATGTATGGAATTAAAAATCTACATTGTAATAAGGTTATATTAAACTGTAAGACTTTCTGCTTTAATGGCTGGTAGAGAGTAGATCCAGACTTCATTCTTTTTTTTCTTTTATTATTCATATGTGCATACAAGGCTTGAGTCATTTCTCCCCCTTGCCCCCATCCCCTCCCTTACCACCCACTCCACTCCCTCCCTCTCCCCCACCCCCTCAATACCCAGCAGAAACTATTTTGCCCTTATTTCTAATTTTGTTGTAGAGAAAGTATAAGCAATAATAGGAAGGAACAAGATTTTTTGCTGGTTGAGATAAGGATAGCTATACAGGGAGTTGACTCACATTAATTTCCTGTGCGTGTGTGTTACCTTCTAGGTTAATTCTTTTTTGATCTCACCTTTTCTCTAGTTCCTGGTCCCCTTCTCCTATTGGCCTCAGTTGTTTTTAAGGTATCTGCTTTAGTTTCTCTGCGTTAAGGGCAACAAATGCTAGCTAGTTTTTTAGGTGTCTTACCTATCCTCACCCCTCCCTTGTGTGCTCTCGCTTTTATCATGTGCTCATAGTCCAATCCCCTTGTTGTGTTTGCCCTTGATCTCATGTCCACATATGAGGGAGAACATACGATTTTTGGTGTTTTGGGCCAGGCTAACCTCACTCAGAATAATGTTCTCCAATTCCATCCATTTACCAGCGAATGATAACATTTCGTTCTTCTTCATGGCTGCATAAAATTCCATTGTGTATAGATACCACATTTTCTTAATCCATTCATCAGTGGTGGGGCATCTTGGCTGTTTCCATAACTTGGCTATTGTGAATAGTGCCACAATAAACATGGGTGTGCAGGTGCTTCTGGAGTAACCTGTGTCACACAGACTTCATTCTTGTTCTGACCCTGCACACCCCTTGTACAAAGTAAGCTTTTAATAAATGTTTTCAGAGTAAAGTTAGCTTTCTAAAAAAGATATACCAGTAGGCATATGTACGACACCCCAGTTGACAGAATAAAAAATGGAGTTTAACGGTGACTTTTGGCTCACCCTCTCGGAATTCTTGACATTCTGGGTATATTCTTTTAGATGAGCCTTACCTTTCTCCTTCCCCCTACCCAATTCCTTCCATCTTTCCCTTGGTCTCGGAAGCAATTCTGACTGTTTTCTAGGAAGTGCTCCACACTTCAGCAGCACCTGCAGCCTTCTCACTGCTTCTATTTTCTTAAAGAAAAAAAAAGCAAAGTAATTAGCGACTGTGAGGAGAGGGGCTGAACCATTGAAGTTTTAAGCAGACAGGAGGTATGAAAGAATGAAGTAGAAGTGTGGGGACTGAGAATTAGCTAGCAAAATGAAGTGTGACTGGCATGTACCACTGACAGCCTTCTTATATTTGATGGTTATGAATTTAAGTCAAACCAAGTCATCATAGTGATACCACTATGATTATTATATTTAGCTGTTTGGATTGCAGGCATACACAAACAAGTATGGAGAGGCAACATGTGAATTGAGTGTGGTTGGTAGGGTGGAATTATAATGTTGGGCCATAAAGTTTAAACCAAGTGGGCTAGGAAGTAAACACAAAACAGATGGATGGAAAGCCCTGTGGTGTCAAAGAACTTCTGGCATTGAAGTAGCAGAGTGAATGAGGTGAGAAGGCAAGTGATGGTTTTGGAAAGCAGGATGCTTGACGCTGAGATTTCAGATTTGCAGTTATTAGCAATGTCTGCCAATATGACCAGGTATGTAAGTCAGTGATCTGGGGCAGATAGTAAAATCATTAAAGAAGGTCATAGAAATGAGGGATGAGATGGCAGAAAATTTTGGAGGTCTACCTCAATATTCATTTTCTCTTTCTCCTTAATAACAGAACTTTGATTTTAAACTTGACACATTGTCTCTGTGCAAAGACATTTTGTAGCCTCCCTGATAGCAAGACGTTTGTGACCAAATTCTTCCAGTGAGGTCTAAGCGGAAATGTTATATGGAACTTCTGTTCAGTCTCCTTACAAGAAAAGGGGCAAACCTTTCTCCTTACATTTCTCATTCCTTGTGGAAGTGTCCATTGAATGGCTGGGGCTCCAGTTGGCACTTTGGACCATGAGGTAGCTGAGAATAATTACTAAATTTAACTCAAACCTCACTACCTCTAATAAAATGAGAAAAATCTCACATTTCTTGCCTCTCACATTAAATGTATTAGTTCAATTAACTTACTGAGGTCTTTCAATATGTTCCAAACACCACATTAGGCCCTAGGAACACATAGATTAATTACAAAGTATCTGGTTTAAAGGGATTTATGAGTTCAAAGAAGAAACAGGTGAGAAAATCAATTGTTTTCATGCAGTGTAATAGGATATTCCTTAAATAAAATTAAGCAATACACCCTGGGCAATGAGAGCACAAAAGAAGGTCACATATTTCATATAGTCTATCAGAAAGAGATAGCTGATGAACTGAATCTTGAAGATGATCAAGCTAGCAAGCAGACAATTTAAGAAGAGAGTATACCACAAGAATGCATGCAGAAGTAAGGAAAAACATGGCATGTTAGTAAATTCTAAGTAGGCGTGTAGCAGATGCTTATATACTTTGATATTATTAGCCAAGGAGACAAGGTACAGACTCAGTAGGAAGTAAAATTACCTTATTTACATATGTCCCTGCCCATAACATCCATGTATTTTATTAGTGAGTACTATTGGCTTTAAGTATAAAGCTGCAAGAATGATCTTTCCTAAATACTTATAAGATATTGTTTTTTGTCTTTTTTTTATGTGTATCATCAGTTTTCCCTCTCAGCATTATAGCCTATGCCTACTCAGCAAAGGAAACAAATTGCTGAAGTAAGTTATACTATGCTTTATTAGATCAACTTAGCCTGGCTTGGCTGATAATTTCAACATATAAAAAGAGGGTGATTGCTTTGTTATTATACAAGTAATAAACTCATGCTCATGCTTGTAAGGAAAAAAACACATGTTTGTATTTTTCCTGTCTTTGGAAATGGGAAACTTGAGTGGAGATGAGAGTTTTCACTTTTCTATTTGAATTCCTACAGACACACACACACACACACACACACACACACACACACACACGCAGCAGTCCATCTAGGAAGAAAAGATCACAGAACTACAGGACATGTTCTTCTCTCACCTTCTTATCACTGCTCTGCTCCCCTTCAATCAATGATTATGAGGGCATTTTAGACTCGTGAGGAATAGCTCTTAATGTTCCCACCTGGTCTGACTGAACGTATTCCCTCTTCCAAGTTCATATGTTGAGGCTATCACCTCCAATGGGATGCAGTTAGGAGGTGGGGCTTTTGGGAAGTAATTAGGTTTCCATGAGATTATAAGGCTGTAACCTATATCATGGGATTAATGCCCTCAGGAGAAGAAGAGCCATCTCAGAGCTTCCTCTCTCTGCCTTATAAGGACACAGAGGGAAGACCCTGTGTGCCAACCAAGAAGAGGACCCTGATTAAGAATCAAATCTGCTGGCACCTTGATTTTGGACTTGCTAGCTTTCAGAACTGTAAGAAATAATTGACTATTGTTTAAGCCACCCAGTCCATGGTTTTTTGTTACAGGAGTCCAGAATGATTAAGACACCATCCAAATCTCTGAAAGAAAATAAGACTACTTAACTCTGGCTACATCTATTTGAGAATTCATCCTTTATTTCCTTATTATTTACTGTATTTTTTTCTTTAAAATGACAAATCACTTGGGCATGGTGGTCCATATCTGTAACTCTAGCAATGGGAAGCTGAGACAGAAGGATCACAGGTTCAAGGCCAGCGTGGGATGCATAGTGAGTTCAATGCCAGCCAAAGGGACATAGTGAGACCCTGTATTAAAAACAAGAAATTTTTTTAAATATGTAATAAAAATGACACAACAGACATAATTCAAGGGTGGCCATGGTGATAGATACAGGGACCATTGTGACAGGGTCTTCCAAGCAGGGTGAGAGACTGGACTCAACTCCATATGTTCCTACTTTCTGCATAAAGTTTTCTTTAGTTGCTTGCCCACTTCAGCTCACAAGATAAGGTTTCGTAGCAAGAATCACATATCAGCATAGGGCCAAACAATGCCACAAGAGCAATGGGTTAGCCAGAGTTATTATGTTCCCCAAATAAGGTCTGGAGAATGCAATGTCTCCTCTGTTGCCACAAGAAAATAAAGGGTCATTGCCAAAAAAGTCAAAGTCTCTTCCAATTTTTATTTGCCTCAGGACACACAGTGAAGTTTGCAACCTACCGGGAGTGTTTGAATTCTTCAGCAGCTGAAGCCTGGGCTCCCTACACAGGACCAATAGGAGTGGGTACATATGTCATACCTCAAAAGTAGAAATGCTCAAATAACTTGATCAGGCAATTCTATGGCAGGTGTTAAGATCTTGTGTGAAAAACTATTTAAAACAATAATGTTACAATTTCATGTCCACCGATTGTGGTATATTTAAAGGTATAATGGTTTATCCATACCATGAAAAGATATGTGGTTGTTTAAAAGGCTGAGGAAAAAATGAAAATGATGGTGCCACTGGAAGTAATTGAGTGACTAATGTTTTATTCAGTGATACCGAGGCTTGAACTCAGAGCTTTGCACTTCCTGAGGATGTGTTCTTCCACTTCAGCCACACCTCCAGCACTAAGTGGCTAGTATTTTTGTTTGTTTGTTCATTTTGCTTTTTGTGGGAGTGGAATTGGAACTCAGGGCCTACACCTTGAGCCACACCACCAGCCCTGTTTTGGGATGGGTTTTTTCAAGGCAGGGCTTCATGAATTATTTGCCTGGAGCTGGTTTTGAACAGTGATCCTCATGATCTCTGCCTCCTTACAGGCATGAGCCACAGGTACCCAGGTGTGACTAGTGTTTAATGAGCATTTAAGAGTTCAAATGTTTTATGTACATTTCTTATTAAATGTTACATGAGCTCATTAAGCATCACAACTTCCCTTCTTTTTATAGCTAGGGAATTGAGTCACTCCTTCAAAGTCACCTTGTGCCAGAACCAAAACTTCATCCCAGAACTTGTTTCATGATGGTTATGCCTGGGGTGTTCTGGTCCTCACTTCGTGGGATTGTTTTAGGTTTCTGGGGATGTGTGGTTGTAAAAACACACCTTCCAGAATCTATGACCAGTGGCTCCAGGGGATAACAACAAAAGCAGCATGGTAGTACCATGCACAAAAATAGCCATGAAGACAAGGGAACAGAATAGAACACCCAGAAATAAACTAACAGAGCTACAGCCATCTGAATTTTGACAGATGAGCCAATAATATACAATAGAGAAGAGACTGTGTCATCAACAAATGGTACAGATAAAACTGGTTATCTACATGCAAAAGACTGAAAGTATATTGTGATCTCTCATCCTATAAAAAGCAACTCAAAAAGAAGCAATGATTTTGCTTTAATTATATTTGTTTTACTCTATTGGGGCCTGAACTCAGGGCCTCACACTTGCTAGACAGGCAGTCTTACCATTTGAGCCACTTCACCACCCCTGGATCAATGATCTTGAAGTAATATCTGAAATCTTGAAACTACTACAGGAAAACACTGGAGGATATAAGCATAGGCAATAATTTTCTGAATAAGATTCCAATTGTCCAGGAAATAAGAGCAACTATGGATAAATGGGGTTGTATTAAATTAAAATCTCATGTGCATCAAAGGAAACAATGACTAGAATCAAAAGACATCCCAGAGAGTGGGAGAAAATCCTTTGAAGCAATTCAACAGATAAACAATTACTATCCAGAATATACCAAGATATCAAAAACTTAAATAGCACAAGAACAAATAATCCAATTAATAAATGGGTAAAGTAATTGAACAGACAGTTGTCAAAAGAACTACTAATGCCTAGTATATACACAAACACTTTAGACATAAAGAAAATGTAAATCAAAACTGCATTGAGTGATTCAAGTGGTAGAGTGACTGCCTAAAAAGATCCAGGCCCTGACCTCAAACCCCAGTACCACCAAAAACAAAACAAACAAACAAACTACAATGAGATTTCATCTCATCCATTCAGAAAGGCAATTGTCATGGAAAGAAACAACAAAACAGGTGAAGTGGCTGAAGTAGTACAGTGCCTGCCTAACAAGCATGAAGCTCTGAGTTCGAACCCCACTAGCAAAAAAAAAAAAAAAAAGAAAGGAAAAAAGAAAACAAACAACAAAAAGTACTATTAAGAATGTTGGGGAAAAGGAACCCTTATACACTGTTGGTGGAAATGAAAACTAGTGCACTCATTATGTAATTCAGCATAGAGGTTCCTTAAAAAAATCAAAAATTGACTTGCCTTATGAACCTGCCATATCACTCCTGAACATATGTCTAAGAGACTGTAAATAAACATAGAGGAGAGAAACCCATACACACAACCATGTTTATAGCAATATTGTTCACAGTAGCCAAGCTGTGGAGTCAGTCTGGGTGCCCCCAAAACAAATGAATACATAACAAAAATTGTATATATATATACAAATATATAATATATAATGTGTATGTATATGTATACATATGCATATATATGTATATATGCATATATATATATGAATATATATAATTGAGTATTATTCAGCCATAAAGAACAATGAATTCATGTCACTTGCAGGAGATGAATTGACCTGGAGATTATCATGTTGAGTGAGATAAGCCAAACTCAAAAAGACAGGTATCACCTGTTTTCATTCATAAGTGGAATCTAGACCTTCATGATGAAAATAATGACGTTGATGGTGATAGTGGACTTGAGGGTCAAAGGGGGACTGTGGGAAGAAAGGAAAACAGAGAGTACTGAGGGGTAAAAGGATGGAAGTAGGTAACACACACGTACATGAAAACAGCTTATTGAAACCCACCAGACAGGGTTGGAGGAAGCCATAAGGAGGGATAAGGGTTAAGGGAATATAGTTAACAGGGGAACTTGTTCAAAGAACATGCATTTATGGAATCACCACAATGAAACTGACTTTACTACTAATGTATGCTAACAAAAAATAGTTAAAAATATCTGAAGTAAGCATGTCTATTATTATGTGGAAAAATTAATTCTTTTGTGATAATCAAGGACCCTTTGGAAACCCTCAAAATTTCTTTGAATCCAGGAGACTTAATTTAGAATTTGATTTTGAGACATGTGTGAGAAATAAAGTTTTAAAACACATGCTCAATCCTGGGATCCCCCTCAATGGCTGAAGTTGCAAGGCCTTGGATTCATTCCCTACCACTAGTCGTGAGTCGACATTATGAACAATAGAAAAACCACTGAAAATGTTTGAAAAGAAATAGAGTTTATATACTGGGAGAAGACAAAATAGAATCATACAAAATGCTTAAAACACCAAAGAAGCTACCATGAGGACCAAAGACAAATGAAAAAACATTAAGGGAGGTCAATGAATAGAAACAGTTACAAATATGAGATGCTAATTCAGCTATGTAGGGTATAACTGTTGGCTCTGGCTGGTCTGGAAATTGTGGGCTTCAGTGATCTTCAGGCCTCAGCCTCCTCAAGAGCTGGAAATACAGGTGTGCACTCCTGTGCATAGCAACAAGCCTACTTTAAATATGAAGACACAGACAAATTAGAAGCGAAGTGGTGGGGAAAGATAGATTCTGTGTAATAACAATAAAAGGATAGCTAGAGAAGGCTTATTAATTTCAGATAGAGAAGACTGGGGCAAGTAAATCATCAGGGATAAAGAGGATTACATAATGATTAAGGGCTAAGCTCCCCCAGGAAACAAAAGGAATCCTAAATAAACATATGCCTCACAATACAGCATCAAAGTATGTGATGTAAACAGAAAGAACTGCAAAGATATACAAAGAAATATGCTCTTCTTAGTTGGAAACTTGGGTTTCCTCTCTCCATCATTGACAATTCCAGCAGGGAGAAAACCAGCAAGGATGAAGCCAAACTGGACACTCCAGCAGAAAAACTGGAGCCACCTAATGTTGGTAGATTTCTTCATTCAACCAGAGCATTACACAGATTGTTCTCAAGCTCAAGAGAAATGCTCACCATCATCTGTCCATCCAGGCCCAAAAAACATATTTAAACAAGTTTAAAGGAATAGAAATCACATAGGTCTGCTTGCAGGCCACAATGGGGCTCAGGAAGTAAACAAAACAGAAAGACAGTGGATAGCACCAAATCTGGAGGTCACACACCATACTTCTAAACAGCACATGGGCAGAAGAAAAAGTCTCCAGAGAAATTAAATATTTCAATTAAATTAAAGTGGTCCTGAAACTTAAACTCTTGAACAGAGGACTTTGGTTTCCAGAGATTCCCCAGAAGAAGAACCCACCACTAATTTTCTGGAGCATTTTTGCACTTCCACATTCCTGGTTAGTTAAGATAGGTTCTTAGACCTTGGGTGCATAGAAGGATGGCAATCAGGCTCCTTAGTTCAGACACCATGCTGGCTGCCCTGAGCAAGACCCACATTGTCACTCATGTTCTGCATGTAGCTAACTGAAAAATGTATTCCCAGTCACTTGTAAGAAACGCATCCAACAAACCCCAATGGAGGGACATTCTTCAAAATACCTGACATACACACATCCCAATTTTCAAGGACATCAAAAATGAGAAAAGTCTGCTCATCTATGAAAGTCAAGAGTAGCATAAATATGCGTGATGAGCAATGCAAGGGACTATTCCACATGGAATCCAGCAATAGTTAAAAAGATACCAGACTAAGAAAAAAAGGAAATCTGAATAAAATAGAGACTTTGGTAACTAATAATATATCTATTAATTTAGACAAATGTATAATTTCCAGTGTAAGATGTTAAGAGCAGAGGAAATTGTGTGTGGGGAATATGGAAATTATCTGTATTATCTATTCAAATATCTGGAATCTAAACATCATAATATGAAAAGTTCATGGAAAAAGAAAAACAGGGAAAACCATTAAACCAATAAAATATGCAAAAACACTTAAACAGGGTCTTTCACAAAGAGGATTTCTTCATGGCCAAATGGGGTGAGAAAAGACTCTGGATATTTTCTTTCTGTGTGGCACGGATGTTTGAACCCAGGACCTTGCACTTGCTAGGCAGGGATTCTACCACATGAACCACTCCATCAGCAGAAACAATTTTCTTTGGTGGGAATGGGGTTCCAACTCAAGGATTTAGTACTTGCAAAGCAGGCACTCTACAGCTTGAGCTACACCTCCACACTGACTCTGGACATTATTGTTCATTCAGGAAATACAAATGTATCATACCATGGGATGTAAACACACACCCATCATAATTGACAACATTTAAGATACAGTGAAAGCCACGTGGTTACAAGAAATTAAAATAACTGTAACTCTACTTGCTGGTGAGAGCCTAAGATAGTGCAACCATTCTTGAAAACTGCTTACTAGCTTCTCCTACAGCTACAAATACTCCTATACCCTGAACCCAACAATTCCATCAGTATGATTATTCTAAAAAGTGATTGCCCTGGTCCACTGAAGGACCCATACTTTAATATCCCTAGCCACTTTACTCTCAACACCACAACTAGAAACCACAACTTGTTTCCATCAAGTGTACCATATTCACACAATGGAATAACACTCACCAATAACAGCAGAAACACTGACACAGGCAACACATGGGAGAATGGGAAAAAAATTTTAAACTTGTGTGAGAAAAACACAGCAACAAAAAAAATGAGGCAATAATGGTATGGTGTTCATTTACATAAACTTCAAGACTAAGCAGAGGTAATCCTGGGTATAGAAATGAGAATAGCGAAAGCCCATGTGGGATTATGGTGGGGACACACTGGAAAAGGGGTTCCACAGACATTCTGGGCTGATAGAAGTGTCCTATCACAAGATCTAGGAGTGGTTTCTGTTGTTCAAATTCATCAGCCATGTCCTGGATATTTGTGCAAATATGTATGTGATTGATTAGGGCATGCCAATGTCTTCTATTTAACTGCATTTACTAGATGTTATTTAAAATTCAGCAGTTGGACTTCCAAGTCTCATTTCATTTCTCATTTATCCTGAGAAGCACAAGGGATCATGGAAATAGTTGAAGCAGAAACAGGGCATATGGCTACGGTGTTGCATGAATACAAAACAGCGATGAGCCAGTGGAGAGACAGGCCCTCACTTCTATGTCAACCATGTGCTCAAAGCTCCTTTCATGTACTTGACCTTGGAGAACTCCAGAGCACTGTATGCACTGAGATCTTAAGTTAAGGGCGCAGATGCAAAGATTAGAACCTTAAAGAAAAGGAGTGCTGCAACTGCTGTGAGTCGGATTCCAATTGAGATTGCTGTGGCTGCAACGCAGACTACTAACCACTATACCATCAAGGCCCGCCACTGCAAGGATGAGCCACCTATAGCATTCTTTATACTTATAACCCACATGCACTTGTCATGTTTGACTGCTTTTTTTTTAGAGGGCCACAGCCAGCTGTCAGCGAGAACTTCGTTCCTTAACCTTCTCCTTTTTGCCACCTCTGTGTCCCACGTTGCCTGGATAGAAAGCAATTCCCATCACCCCAACATCCAGAGCCTCTGGGAATCTTCTCAAAGGGAGCAACCTCACACACAACCCCATTACCCAGAATCCCCAACAATGGCTTAGGAATGGCACAGATGGCAACGGAAGCTTCCCTGCCCCTGGTTGGGGGAGACATGGAGCAGATTCCCTGGGAGACTGCAAGCACAGAACTGGAAGAGCGACTCGGGGGCCACAGGTCTGCTGGGCATGGGTTTCTGAGGCAGGCGAGGCCAGTGCAGGTCAAGGCCATAGGGCACCTTCCTGCCCCATCGCATGGGTTTCCAATGGGCCAAGTGCACTAGGCACCACCCTTGTCTCCAAGTAATCCAAAGCTTTGCAGCCTGGGAGGCCTGCAGGCCCTGGAGGAGTGGCTGCAGTGATCAGGCCTTCCTTGTACATCCTCATCCTGAACAGCCACAATGCTGGAGTCTCTGTGGTGTAATCAGTTAGTGCATTCAGCTGCTAAAAGAAAGCTTGGTGGTTCAAGCCCACCAGGGACTCTTGGTGTCATTTTGAACCTGTTCTTGGCCACCTCACCTCAGATTCTCTAGGCACACAGCAGCTACTAACATACAGCCTTCAGGATTGGGGGACATTCAGGGAACAAGACAGGAAGACAATAGCTCTGCTTCAGCCTTCTGGAGGCTTGGAGGTGAGAGGGAAAACTGTGGGCCTCACTTTCTATGTGCAACTCCTATGCCAACAGGAGTATCCCATTTGAGGGTTACATAGATTTATACGTTGCTGTGTCCACCACAGGGGCCATCGGCATGAGCATCCTCTTTATTATCTCAAACAAATATCCTCCTTACTTCCTGCACTATGTAGTTAACTTGTTTGAAAATGTTTTTTGCAAAACCATTGCTTTCATGATATGATTACAAATCATGCTGCAGTCATCAGCCTTGGACATATATTTTTGGTCCCTCCTGCAGATACTTCCATAGTGCAGAGAAATGACACAATAGTGTTTATGTAATGCTCTCATTGAGTAGGTTCTGCAAATATATCTTCCATGGCAGCAGTGTCAAATCCTATTCCTGTGGATTTCCTAATTCTTCAATGTCCTGATCTTCATTCACTTGCCTGCACGAACAACAAGCAGAGAAGGAAGGGTAGGGCTGTCCTCCTTAGCTAATGGGAGGGTAACACAGAAGTCACAGTGGACATGACACTGAGACACATTTGGCACAGCTAAACTTCCAAGACATCTTAAAGTCCTCCAATAATTGGAATTGTTTTCAGTGGTGACCTAATCATACCAGCCCACAGAAGACCCTGGGATAGCTTTCTGCATCTTGATTGTTTCAGTAATTGTTTTTCTCCTTGCCTTCCCTATTTTGATTTCCTTTTACAATTTGATGAAATTAAGATAACAGCAGTGCTCCTGGCATTGGTAACTTGGCATGCAGATAACTGTCTCTATATGATTGCCTCATGAAAGTTGTAGGGTCATGTCCTTAAAAGATTGTCCATCTGATCCCCATCACTGGAACCAGTGGAATTCTGCACCCAGTGTCTGTTCACCCAGACCTGCCAAGCAGTGTCTGGTGTTACCCAGTTTCTATGGACTCCCCTGAGCAGTTGTTGGAGCTCTTTGCTTTTACACACTTAGTATATTTTTGCATGACTGTTCCTCCCATCCCTGGCATCACTGAGGGTTTCTGCTTTTGATGTAATGAAGAGAATTTATAAGAAAATCCCTGTCAGGTGATGGATAACATAGATCCATTCCCTGTTTCGGGGCATGATAGCTAATCTCTCTGTGAGTATTTTTGATTGCCTGTTATCTTAAGGAATCTTGTGTTACCTGACATTTGAGATGCACCAACAGGAAACTTTTTGCATCATTCCTTTCCAATATTTCCAGAAAGCTTATGGGTGCAAGACTTGCTGGTTTCTGTAAGAAGGGCAAATCTAAAAGAAAGGTGTTCTTTTTCTTTCTTTCTTTCTTTCTTTTTTTTCCAGGTGCTGGGGATCTAATGCTGGGCTTTACACTTCTGAACATGTTCTCTAACACTGAACTACATTCCCAGCCCTTGTCTGTCTTAAATAGGATCTCATTATATAGCTGGCCTGGCCTTGAACTCCCCATCCTTCTGTCCATCTCCCCTGTGCTACGATGCCTGACATGATAAGAATGTTCCTAAGATGCCATGGTCCCCCTACTACAAATACACTCTGTCCTTCATAAATTCCTATAACTAAAGGAAGAAAACTGAATGTCTATCATGTAAGGGGCAAATTTCTTTGATTGGTCTGAACATTTTTATACAAACCTTTTTGGATCTATGTCTTCATCTTTTAATGGAAATAAGCAGAGGTAAAACTCTGAGTTAATGCCAGGTGTATCTTTAATCTTAGGAAAAACTGCCAAGTATGAGGAAATGAATTGTGCTAAATTGTAGTCCAACTGACATTAAACAACAATATTTCTACATGGAGAAGGGGAGAAACATCCACTTTCAAAATCAGTTTTCCCACCTAATTCCAAATGGCATCTATGAAGGTGGCTGTGGTCACAACAAATGTCACATTCCAGACTTACCCCTAAGTCATGAAGAGAGACTCTAAGTCTGTCTTGCCAAGTCTAATGCTTTAGAAAAGCCAGGTAGGCATCAGGGCCACGAAAGGACCAGGTTCAGGGCGTCCCTCCCCTCCATTCTTGTCTAAATGCCTCATTTCAAAGCAGATTTGCTTGCAATTTTTCTGAGAAAGATAAACTGAATTGGACTTGGTGGATGCTGTGAAAACAGATTGTGTTCAGTAACTACTGACTGTACAGAACAGAGCTAAGCTCCATTCAGATTTGCACAAAAACAAAAAAACATTCTACAGCATTGGGGCAAAAGGAAACTGGGGGAGGGGAACAGTGAAAAATAACAAAGGTTTAGTCAATGTCTGTCTAATCAGGTCAGCTGTGTCTGGGCTACTTGAATATTATTAGGAAGGCAGGACTTGTCCCTCCGAGAGACAGAGCACTTCCTGATGACTACATTTAAAAGGATTGGCTTTGGAAATCTTGAGAAAAACAGTCCTGAGTCTGAAGGAGCCTCACATAGAATGCATCTCAAAGGATCACACCAGGAAGGGTTCTGTTTCTATGAAGGCTCAAAGGGAGGGAGGTCAGGATTCTAGCATCATCCTCAGGTGTTGGCTAGAGCATACACTATGTTCTCCTGGCAGCTTTAAGCTTTGTTCAGCAGGCATGTAATGGGGTTGGGAGTGTGCCACTGGGTTCATCTTAGGGATCTGGTCTGTTCTGTTAGCTTCTCATGTGTGTGACAAAATTTCTGAGAAAAACAAAGCAGGTGGATCTGTTTTGAATCACAGTTTCAGAGGTTTGCATTCAAAGTCAAGTCATGTGGATCCATTGCTTTGGGCTGAGTCAAGGCAAAATATCATGGAGACAGGAGCATGTGGCGCAGCATGCTGCTAGCCTCGTGTCAGCCAGGAAGTAGTGGGGTTGTGGGGGGGAGCAGGGACAAGATACAGTCCAAAGAACACATTCCCATTGACCTGCTTTCTACAACTAGGCCCCATCTCTCAATGTTTCCACCACCTCAGAACAATGCCATCAAATTATGAATTCATCAGTGGATTAATCCACGGATTAGGTAAGAACTTTCATGATCCAGTCACTGACCAATGATTGTATCCACAACCAGGAGATCCAGTCTTTGACAGAAGAGCCTGAGGGGAATATCTCTTATCCAAACCATAACATGGCCTTATCCTGTTAGAAGCAATGCTTGAGTTGGTCCTTTTGGAGTTAGAGGTTTGGATGGGGTTATTACGAGGTATAATTTTAGCTGTTCTCATTTCCCAGATCTGGAACTCCACTGGAAATTTTTAGATGGACATGGCCAAGGCCATCTTGAATGGCTCTCTACAACCAAGGCACATACATTGAGACATCTATGGGAGTTTGAAGAACACTTGTACAGTAAGCATGCAAACCACAGATAGATACTGGTGATTTAAATCTGTTATCCTGCATAGTTGGGAGGCTGATATCAGAAAGATTATGGTTCTAGCCCAGATCAGACAAAAATGATGATGACACCTCCTCTCAATGGCAAAAAGTTGAGTGTAGCAACCCATGGTTGTCACTCCAGAGACAGTGGGAAATGTTAAAGAGAATTTGAGTGCAACCTGTCAAAGACCAAAACAACTACCTCCAAAATAAGCACAGAAAAGAGGGCTGGAGGTATGACACATGTGGTAGATTGCTATGTAGTATGTGTGATGCCCCAAGTTCAAGTCACTTTAATGCCAAAAAAAGAGAGAAGGTCTACACCACCATGCTTGTTCAAAGAGGGTTCAGTCTTTCCTAGCTAGGCATATATACACTAGTAGATGTTTCTTTTGATACTATCAGGAACTGTTCCAAGACAAGTCTTGACTGCAGCCCAGTAGGACTCTGCAGGCTACAGGACATCACATGAAGTTACAAACTGGGCTCTTTCTCATGTAGGGACTGGCTGACTATGATCCCCTGGACTGGGAATCTGGTCTACTCCAATCAAGCCTCACTACTATCATCCTGAGTAAAAAATGGAGGAGAGGTCATTGAAAAAGTAAATTCAAAAGAGAAGCTTAGTACAGGATCATAGTACAAATCATACCTGTCTTTGATGTGTTCAAGTCTGGCTGAGAAAGGCTATGCTCATCCAGAAATTTGCTGTAAGCCCAGCACATTTTTTAAAGTAGTATTACATTATTAATGGAGCTGAGTACTTTTTAATAATTATTACTGTTTGCAGTGTTGGGGATCGAACTGAGGACCTACACAGCCTAGTGGAGCACTCTAGCAGAGTTTCACCTCCAGTGGTAAGGCTGAACACCCACCTGGAGGCCCTTGTTAGGGCAGAGCAAACAGGTCATAGGATGGTCATTGTTAGAGGACAGGAGACCCTCTGCATTGGCAGTTCGATTCTCCTCAGGAGGGGAATGGTGGTGGCTTATTTCTTGTTCCCCCAACCTGTCTGAAAGCTTCTGTCTAGACACAACTGCCCTAGGACACCAACTGCACCCACTGATTGCTACATGAACGTTTACAAAGTTAAAGAAATAGAAAGGCATTGACTGTCCTTGTAGCTTAGCTTTCTGTCAGTAAGCAGAAAATTTCAGGTTTCTGGGGCCACCCCTAGTACCTTCAACCCAAACAAACTTCAGTTGAAAGACTGGCTGGAGAAAGGAATCAAGTCCAGAAAAATATAAATAAATGTGTACATGATGGAGCAGATTTTCTGTAACTAGGGAAGGAATCACTAAACCTACCCAGATGACTAGACCAGTATGAGCATCTCCAGGTTAAGATTCTATTGCATCATTAAACAACCTGCTATATTCCCTGCCATAACAAACAGGTACAACCTGTAGAGGGACAAAGGAACCCAATTTGTGCCATCTTAGAGCTGGGAAGAGCATACCAAATTCCTTGAGCATGTCCTAGTTAAAATCTTTTTCATATTCCCAGCTGCATGTCCTCTGCATCATGATACAACACTGCATCATGATACAACACTGTCCAGCTCAGAAGCTTTCTTTGTCTTTCCAGAACACTATGACAAATATCAGTCAAAATGTCTGCATGTGTCCCCCCCTTTCCCATCTGGGGGACTAGTGTTTGAACTCAAACCTTCATATGTGCAAAGCAGGTACTCTACAGCTTGAACCACATCTCCTGTCTACTTTGCTCTGGTTATTTTGGACATTAGCTCAGACTAGCCTCACCAATCCTGATCCCACTTTCCTAAGTAGGTAGGCATGAGCCACAGGTGTCTGATTTCCTAGTAGTTTCGTTATTTGTGTTTGTTTCTTCTTTCACACTTCAATTTTTTATTCTTTGAATTAAAACAGCTTTATTGGTGACCTAAGGGAGCCAAGGTTTTCTTTATGATCCTCATTCTCAAGAAGTTTCAGCCTACAAGGCTTTCTCTGGGTAGGAAAACTGCAAGTGGTCATTAATCTGTAAGCAGCAGTTGTTTAGGTTAAATTTATTACAAACTTCTTCCTCAGAAGCAAGCAAATATTCTAAGCCCAAGTGGTTCTGATAGATGGCATTGTGCATCTTAGTGTTTTGTTTTACCAGCAAATTGAAGGCTCTTGCACTTTCATTAGTTATAATTTTAGCAACAACCTGCAGCTGATGATGTGGTTGAGCATATGTGTGTGTGTGTGTGTGTGTGTGTGTGTGTGTGTGTGTGTGTGTATAGGGGTGCAATAGCCCCAATACTGTTTTTGCCCAGGTGGCAGGACCACAGTACTGGATGATTTACTCAGAAGGCCATTTTGTCATCTTTTTTCCAATCCCAATAGTCTCCCATGTTGGTCCCCCCACAAACATAACATGAAGTGACATTTAGTGTCTGGGCTATAGACTTAGCCAGTGAGAGGAAAAAGTTTTTAGCCTTGGCAGAGATGGAAAATTTGATCCTCATCTCCTTATAAAAGGAGTGAAAAATTTGGTATGAGGAACTCTTATAGGTAACAGCTACTAATTTGAGTTGTGTTAAACTCTCAGGGTCAAGACCCTTTTTATCTATTTTTATACTAATTATTTTTCCTTGTGTTTAATTAGATGGTCTAAGTATAGTGAAATTTACAGGGTTATTGGTGCCACAAGCTTTCCCCTTGTGAAGGAGGGCTATGTATTTTGTCCTTCTTCATGTAGCCTATGAAACACAACTCCAATGAGGACGATAATAACAACCTATATCATCACATGGCCAAGAGTTGTCTCTCCTGTACATGTACTTTTCATTGGACTTATAGTCTAATTTCCAAGCTAGGCCCCCATAGTCACAGCCTGTACCTCCACATCTACCTTTGTCTATGGCTTATTAGAGCATAACCTGATGACAGAGTCTGCACAGGAATAGTAAGTATGGAAAAGTAAAGTTCTAGTAAAACACTTCCTGCCCTAGTTGTACACATACATAGGTCACAGGAGGAAGGCTCTTGGGCCATGAAGGGAAACCAGATCAGTAACAATAAACAGTAATTATGCATCCTGCCCAAAAGAGATAGAAGAGAGCAAATAAAAACCTTTCACCATGAGTCCAGTCATTGGGGGTGGTTTCTGCCAAGCCTATAGCAAAGACTAGGGTGAGAACTACAGCAACAGATACAGACAAGAGGTGACAATGCATTACAGTGAGATACCTGGTGTGAAAAACAACCTGTTTGTCCCATTGGAGAGTTGACTTCTTAAGCTTCTGCCATGAGTAGACTAGTCAGCTTTCAGGAGTGAATGGAGCAGGGCTGTTGTCTCACCATTCTTGGTCCCCTATTGTTTCTTGGGAAGCAGAGTCCTGTTGATGGAGGGTGCTCAGGTTCTGGAGGGTGATCCTACATGGTGAATCTGGATCAGGGATGCACTCCCACTTGGGAGAAGCTAGCTTGACTCAATTGTGGTGGATCTAAGAGCAATCACTGCTACTTTAACTGCAGTGGGAGTAATAGACAAGATAACAGCAAAAGGGAACCTCCAATGGGGTTTTAATGGTTGGACATTTTATTTATTTATTTATTTATCCAGACAGTATTTTTTTAACTGAGTAGAGTTACCTTGGCAACAATATACTGTTAGTATATATGTCCAAGAAAACTCATTGTTTAAAAAAGTTAAAACCACCATCTTTAAGTATCAAAGGACATGTTTAAAGACAGTAAAAATAGTTATTTTGTCTCCATTTAAGTAGAAGACCCTGTCTAAAAATATGAGTTTGTGTTTAGAAGGGCTTTAATGCCAGATAGCCACACATGTGTAAGAACCATTTCTTTAATCCTCTCGGCCTTGGTTATTTTTGAGAGGTCTGGCACCAGTGACTCCATTTGAACTTTGATGGCATTCCCCTCTTCTCTCCAAACTGCTTGTTTCTGAGCAGTCTTTTCTGAAGATCTGTTTCCAATCCAAGTACTAACCAGACCCAACCTTCTTTAGCTTCTGAGATCAGAGATTGGGTGCATTCAGGGTGGTATACTGAAGATCTTTCTTGATTGGTTGCTCTTTCCTGGATTTTGTTTGTTTGTTTGTTTGTGGTCCCATGTTAGTGGGGAAATAACAAGCAGATCAGGTGGGAGTCAGTGCCAACTAGACCCTTTTGGACAAATTTAAGCAACAAAGAGGCTTAGAAGGTGTGGCTGTTAGGCAGTGGGATTCTAGACAAGGACAAAACAAAACAAAATCTAACAAAAACATATGTCTAAAAAGCTTATGTTGACACATAAGTAGTTATTAGAGTCATTTTTTAATGGACTTGATTGTAAATGCCCCAGAAGGATCAATCAGAACTGTAATGACAAAAACTTAAGTCATGGTTATAATTCTGATGGACAACTTAGCAACTAACAGAACAGTATATCAGTACCACTAACCTTTTGTTACTATGTTTATATAAATTTTGTATTTTAGAAGGCTTGATATACTTGAAAAACATAAATATATTTAATATATAGGAGCGAGCAACAGCATCACAGCTCTATAGAGGTTATATATACATATTAGTTTAGTTGTTCTTGAAGTAAAACCTTAGATTTTTATCAGTTGTAGGGGGAAAGAACACTTTTAATAAACACAAATATCCCAGTCACCGACACATATAGGGTACCAACTGTATTAGAATCACCCAAGACATCAGTTGTTTAACCATGAGGTCATCTAGAAAGTTTTATATAAACTGTTAGAAAATAAGAGGCAGAGAGATGGCTCAAACACCAATACAGGGTTTATTGTTGAGGCAGGAGCCCTGTGGAGGGAGACCCAAGCAAGAGAGCTAGAGCCCATTACCATACACAGGCTTAGGCTAGATATAGGGGGATAATGGAAAAGTACCAGGAAGATCACTAAGGGATATTATTATTGGGCAACCAAGAAAGATAAGTTGTAGTTAGGTCACTGTCTTCCCAACTGTCCTTGGAATCTATCCAGGGAGATAAAGGTAAGCCATCTGCAATGGGGGAGGGATCTAGTCCTAACATGGCTGTCCTCATTGTTAAACCCAACATAAACCGATTCTTAAATGAACATGACTCAGTTATCTTAGTAGTCAAAACCCTGACAAAGATTACCAGAGAGCACAGGTAAATATATATGGTGGCTAAGTGTGAAGTTAGGAAACATAGTGGCCAAGAATCATGGCTCAGATGTTGATAAGGAATTACATCCCAGATTGTTGACATTAACACATATGTCATGACATACAGCAAGAACCAACCAGCCTGTAGTCAATGGAGCCCCCTAAAATAACATTCCCAATCTGGTCATCTCAGGCCAAAAATTCCCTCCATCCAACATGTGGAAGGAGTAGGACTAATACCTCCACTCTGTTGAGTCCAATAAAAACTGCAGGTCTTGACTTTCAGTGTAGTGCTCCTTTTTGAGTTTTTTAAAAATCCTATCTGGAGGGTGCATTTTTTTTTGCCTAAGTAAATCTGTTTTAACCCTCATATCAGTGCAGCAGTTCTCCCTGTGCTCAGCTTCCTCTTGTTTTTTTTTTTTTTATGTTTTAATAAACTCTTGTTGTCTTGCAAAATTTGTGGATTGACCTGTTGCACCAAAAATTTCTGACAGTTATCTTGACAAAACAAAAACCATTTTAAAAACAATTTTTGTAAGTATTATGAAGAACAATACAATATTTTAAAGATAGCCTTGTTGTTATGAGTTTAGAGAATTAAGTTTTAGTTTAACATCAGTACATTAAATTTTGACTAACAAAACCTTTAATGTAACTCTTAGATTTTCGTCAACTTAATCACTTACAAAAGCATCTCTAAGCTCCATCTTTTTATGGCAATTTACTTTGTATCTTTGTGACAATTTACTTTGTATCCCCTGGGGGAACTTGTCTTTATCTTTTTTTTTGAGACAATTTTGAGGACAAATCTTTTAATTTTTTATATAATCTTTTTATCCAAAAGTATGTTTTTATTTTTTATCTTTAAGAACCATATCCTTAATATATATTTTGTTACTTGTTGAGAATAACTCATAAAATCTTTTAACTTAGAGCCTTACATTTGCATGAAAAAACAAGAAAGAAAGCAACCTTGAAATTATTTTTGTATAAAAGCAATTTATAGAAAGCCCATTTGTTAATAGACCCATATATTATAAGAGAGAATTTAATGCCAGGTTGTATTTATGACAGAATGAAACATGCAAAAGTCATTTCTTTAACTACACAAATTCCAAGATTCCTGCTGAAGGCTGTGGACCCCCTTTTCTTTCTTTTTTTTTTCTCCTCTCATCTGAGCTGGAGTGTTAACCCATGAATGCCTGCAGCTTAGTGAGACCTGATTGAAATAAGTTTAATAACTGGTTTTCTTAAAAGTATCAATAGAACAGAGTAATGATTTTTTACATTGACTCTACAATAAGAACCTTTCTCAAAATGTTTACATATTTATGTGTAAAAACCTAAGCAGTTTATAACAGAGATCTTTAAAATAAATGCCCTGGTATTTTTGTTACTTTGAGTATCATATTAACCTTATAACAGCAGTTTAAGAACCATATTGAAGATGCTTACAGATACATACACACTGTGAGCACACCATTATTAGATGGATGCATAATCTAACCAGCCATTAACAAGGGAAACATAAGCATCTCATGACTATCTCAATAACAGACCAATTTTACTGCACCAACCTTTTGGAACAGTTTTTTTTTTTAAACCAGCAACAGTCAAAGTTGCTCCTTTTCTTTTTGCCCTTTTAGGTAGTTTCTCCCTGTATATACTCCCTAGAAGTAAAGGTGCCAGCAAGTTTAGTATTTCTGGCATATTTTAATAATCCTAAAATGTTTTCTATTTGCTTTTTATTTTTAAGACATAAAAACTCAACTGAAGGTGTGTATTAAGCCTTTCATCCTTTTCTGTCTCCAAATCTTTCATGACATTTTACTTTCTCTCTCTCTCCCCTCTCTCTTCTCTCTCTTTCTCTCTCTCTCCTTGCTTCATCCATGAAGGCCTCATTGCAATTTTGTTTCCATTCCCCCACTTCCCCCTCTCTATATTCACAGCCCTTCTGCAACAATCCTTTTCTTTCAAGTCAGACCAGATCTTATATATCAGTGCAAGTCCATCCTTCATGTGCTAATTTTTGTAAGAGTTCAGTTAGTGCTGAGCCTCAGTCCTCCTTCAGGGTGCCTATTTTGGGAGATGTGCAAACTGCAGCACCAAAGCTACCCACCAAGACTGAAAGAGTCTGATTCTATTCAGTTCACCCAATAAATTGTTACCTGAATTTAACTAAACAACAGAATCTGGTTTTTGAAGACCAATTTCAGCCTCTTTGCTTTTCCCATTCTTCTGGGTGTTAGGTTTTTTTTTTTTTTTTTTTTACAATTACTCTGTAAACTTCATTAACCACAGTTTAATCTAGTGACCCTTTTGGGTCACTTCTGGGGCCATCCTATACCAAAAGCAGGCCAATCTACTTCACAGAGGACCCTGAGCTTCTTTGGAGTTAACTTAAATCCATAGTCTCCATCAAATCCCTTTCTAAAGTTGTTAATCATACACTCCAAGGGAGTGTTCTTACTCTGATTTCCACCCATCTCCTCCCATTACCAGACTGCTAGACAGACACAGAGTGGGAGGGAATTCCTCACTCACTTTGCAGCTGGGCTGCATCTCAGCTCACATTTTCATATAATCTCACACAGTCCAGTACTTCCATCCCACCCCCTGAACCTGATAGATACAGTTTCACCCCATAAAGGCAGTTACTAGATATCTTTGGGAGGTGATCAGTCTCCCCTTCTGCCTCCTGGGGCAGTCCTGAATTTAAACCCGGGTTCTTACCAGTCTGATGAGAAGTGCACCCCTTCACTTGCTGGTTCCTGCATCTCATCGAGTTCTGCTGTGCATCCAAGGCCCTCACTCCAACTCACCAGGAAGATGAATCCCCCTCCAGATCAAGTTGTCCATTGGCACCTGGTGGGATCTCCTTCTGGTGGTCCAGGGTGATGCACCCCAGTGACAAGGTGATAACTCACCATCTTCACAATCCTGGATGATCCTCCAAGAAATGTTGCAGGAGGTTGCTAGATGAGATATGGGAATCTGAGGCAATTAGCAGGAAGAAACATTTTATTGTGCCAGCACAGACCCAGCGGACTCATGTCTAAAGGCCAAGCCCCAAGAACAAAGGGGTCTCACTTAATATACACTTGCAAGCAGGTTACAGAAGCAAAAAGCAAGGTCTAATCCATATATGGTTATATTTAATTTTATTGGCTACTTTATCCTAATGCTACATGACTTTCCCCTCCTTAGTGCTACATGACCTTCCTCATGTTCAGATTTCTCAGGTTTTATCTCTCTGCTATGCCATCCCTACCTCCTTGCTGCTTTCTCAGGACTCAGGCCTTATCTGTTTTCTTCTGATCCTCCTCCCTGCTACAATAGTAGTACATTTGACAGTAGAAATATTATACACACACACAAATGAAAGCCAACACTGAGTATATAAAATGAAGGCTGAATGTTATGCAGGAAGTGAAGAGCAGCCATTTTCAGCACTACCAGAAATTATTTACAAATTACACCTTGTGAATTTATATTAATTTCTAAAATGTTCTTTGTAGGAAGAAACACTACACCCTTTTTGCAAATAGAGACTGTGCCTCAAAGTGATCACTTGAAATGACATCACTTCAGCCAATCACTTAATGCATGTGACACATGAAATATCATATCCACATATATGTTGGTATAGTCAATGAATGCTTAATTTTACCTCCTAAGAGAATTGATTCCATTTTATCTATGAATTGCAACTTTGAGCAATACCTGAAATTATTGAATTCCAGGAAACTTTCCTGAACTGCATGGACTTTGACAGAGTATCTAATAGACACTGGACTTTGACAGAGTATCTAATAGACACTGACATAAGAAATATTATACAAGGTTGAATTTGAATGAAAACTCTGACATTTTCCAAAGAACTCCCAGTCCAGGACTCACATTTTGGTGTAGAGGAAGCATTTTCTTGTGGATAGTACAAAAACCCCTGAAGCTATTTGCAGTTCCACCAGCCATTGAAACTCACTGAACATTAGACAAGGCAATTCCCCTCTCAGAACTACATTTTCGGTCACCACTTAAGTGGATCTGAAATGATCACCACCAAGAACCAGTGGATTGTTATTCCATGCCTCTGTATTCCTACCTTTGTCAAAATACATAAAAACACACAAGCACTTAAAAGAACCTCATGGCAACCACATGAGTTCAATTAATTTCAACAAAATAATTAATTCACTTTGATCTGAGAAATATACAGTAACACACTGGGTATGTTCAGTGAATGTTTAGGATTCCCTACTCAGTGAATTTAGTATCATCTCTACAGAAATGCAGCTTTCAATAACACCAGAATTATGGAATAACATGAAACACAGGGGAATTAAATGAATTTCTGAAAAAGGTCTTTGAGACATGAAATATTACAGCCTTTATGGAAATGAAGACAGGAAGTCAGATCAGCTCATGTCTGTTCCTCAAGGACCTCTGGGATTAAACAAATTTCCACAAATCAGTGAATGCAAATTGACCCAGTAATTATGGTACACACACACACATACACACACACACACACACAGAGAGAGAGAGAGAGAGAGAGAGAGAGAGAGAGAGAGAGAGAGAGAGAGAACAGTTACATTGGGTATATTTAATGAATGCTAAATGTTGTGTAGTAAGTGAATTTCTTATCTTCTATCTACTGAGTAGCAACTTTGAGCAATACCACAAATCATTGAATTCCAGGAAACACTTGGGTATTCAACTAATTTCGACAGGGTAAATGATAGATGTTGCACAACAAGGCTTCCACATGCACAAACATAGTTATGTTCAATGAATGTCAAATATATTGTAGTAAGTGAATTTATTAGGAAGAGGAAAGAAATTAATACACTTTGACAGTAGAAATAGTTTTCCTTCACCCACACACATACACAAACAGTGGGTATAAAAATGAATGCTGAATGTTCTGCAGTAACTGAATGTATTAGCATTATTGTAATGAGCAGCCAGTATTAGCACAGGCAGAAATTATTAAATAGTGAAAATCATGAGACTTTACATAATTTCTACAAATGTTCTTTGAATGAATAACTACTACGGGCTGTATAAAAATGAACAAGTGAAATTAGATCCATTAGCATCTGTGCCTCAATGGGATCACTTGAATTGAAGTGATATCTAGCAAGCTATTAATGCACATGACACATGAAATATTATGTTTGCCCACACACTGGGTATATTCAAAGAATGCTGAGTATTACCTCCTAAGTGAATTTATTAGATTTGATCTAGTGAATGGCCATTTAGATCAATACCCGAAATTACTGAGTTCCAGGAAACATACTGAATTGCATGAATTTCAACAGGCTATCCAATAGACCCATACACAGGAAATATTATGTACACACACACAGTGGCTATGTTCAATGAATACTCAGGATTATGGAGTAAGTGAATTTCTGGGCTTCAATCTAGAGAAAAGAACATTTCAGCAACACCAGCATTTACTGAATTCCAAGAACCACTGGTGGATCAAATTTATGTCTTTAAATGTTCTTTGCATCATGATACAGTGTACCCTGCAGGCCAATGAAGAAGTTATGTTAGATCAACTTGTGACTGGTCCTGAAAGTAACAGTGTTCCTACCTTGAGACCTGGATAATACCACAAGTTGAGATTAAGTTGTCAGGAAGAGCCAGTGAAATCAAGACAGCCAGTGTGCCACAGTGAGATCAAGTGCAACCTGTTCAGCTCAGTGAGATCCAGGCTACAATGTGCAAAGAACCCATGGGAACAGTCCAAAGCATGGGTCACAGCAACTGAGGCTAACTGTGAAGAAGAGAAACAACCAACCCTGATTTGCTCTGATCACCCACATGCTCTTGCTGGACCTGTGCTGTTTCCCTATGCAGCACTTAGGAGAAATGTCTTCCCCACAAGACAGGGGCAGTTTCCTACAGGCTCTTACTGCTTTGCTATCACTGCTGCCATAGCAACAGGCCAGGCAGAAGCTCTCTTGGGACTCTCCATGTTCCAGGGGAGGCAAGCCCACTGTGATGTCACTGCAAAGGCTTTTCCAATCAGTCCCACTCCATAGGCTTCCACTCTGAGGCCCCTATACCTCCAGACTCCAACCACTTGTCTGGCAGTTCCGTGGCACTGTCCTCTGAAGTAGTGATTGATTCTGTCCTCCTTGTTCCCCAGTCAGCTTGTTCAATGTTGAATTGAGATGAATTCTTTAATGTTTTCCAAAGAACTCCCAATCCTGGACTCACATTTTGGTGTAGAGAGAGCATTTCCTTCTGCAAAGTACAAAAACCCCTGAAGCTGTATGCAGCCCCATCAGCCATTAAAACTTATTGAACATTGGACAAGGCAATTCTCCTCTGAGAACTACAGCTTCAATCAGTAGACCTGAGATGCTCACCACAGGGTTCCACTGGTTGTTATTCCATGCCTCTGTATTTCTACCTTCTTCAAAACATGCAAACACACACAAATGCTGAAAGAGCCTCAAAGAGACATGCACAAACAGTGGGTATGTTCAATGAATAGGAACTATATTGTACTATGTGAATTCATCAAAGAGCAAAGAAATTAATATGCCTTGGCAGTAGGCATATTATACACACATACCCACACCCACTCATACACACTGTGGGTATTCAATGAATGCTGAATGTCAAGTGGTACATGTATTTAATGGCATTACTCTTCTGAGTAGCTGGTATCAGCACTACCGGAAAGTATTGAAAAATGAAAATCATGTGAATTTACATAATTTCCACAAATGTTCTTTGATTGAAGAAATACTATGCCCTTTATGCAAATGAACATATGAGTCAGAACCACCAACATCTGTGACTCAAAGTGATCACTTGAATTGAAATGATTTCCATCAACTAATTAATGCACAACACATGATATAATAACACACACTGCATATATTCAATGAATGATAAACCTCACCTTCTAAGTGAATTTATTAGATTTGAATTACTGAATAACCACTTTGATCAATAACCAATATTACTGACTTGCAGGAAACATTCCTGAATTGCATGAATTTCTACAGACTATCTAATAGACATGGACCCAGGAAACTTTATGTACACTTCCACAGTGCTATGCCCAGTGAATACTCAATGTTATGGAGTAAGTGAATTTCTGGGCTTTTATCTACAGAGAAGTTCCTTTCAGCAATACCAGTTCTTAATGAATACCAAGAAACACTGGTGAATCAAATTAATATCTTCAAATATTCTTTGAGACATGATACAGCGTACCCTGTAGTCCAATGAAGAAGTGATGTCAGATCAACTGGTGCCTGGGCCTGAAAGTAAAATCATTCTTCCCTTCACAGTTGTCTAATACCACATGTTGAGATTAGGTTGTTAGGATGAGCCAGTGAAATAAAGGCAGCCTGCATGCCACAGTGAGATCAAGAACAGCCTGTTCAGCTCAGTGAGATGTAGGCTACAATGGCCAAAGATCCCTTGGACACAATCCAATCCATGAGTCGTGGCAGTTTAGTCTAGCAGTGAAGAATGATACCCCTAATCCTGATTTGCTCTGATCATCCACATACTATTGTGGTACCTGTGCTGTTCCCCTTTGCAACATTTAACTGAGATGTCCTCTCCCAAGACTGGGGCAGTTTCCTGCAGGTTCTTACTGCTGTGCTGCCTGTGCTGCCATAGCAACAGGCCAGGCAGGATCTCCCTCAGGATTCTCCATGTTCCAGGGGAGGTAAACCCACTGTGAAGTCACAGCAAAAGCTTTTCCAATTGGCTGCACTCTTTAGGCACTCATTCTGAGGCTCTCTCCCCCTACAGTCTCCAACCACTAGTCTGCCAGTGCTCTGGCACCATCTTCTGTTCTGAGGATCACTTTTGTCCTCCATATTTCCTATTCAGGTTGTTCAACATTGAATTTGGATGAAATATTTGACATTTTCCAAAGAACTCCCAGTCCTGGACTCACATTTTGGTGGACAGTAAGTGTTTCATTGTGGAGAGTACAAAAACTCTTGAAGCTGTTTGCAGTTCCATCAGCCATTAAAACTCCTTGAACACTGAACAGGCAGTGTCCATCTCAGAACTACATGTTCAATTACCTTACGATCAGTAGATCTGAATTGTTCACCACAGGGATCAATTGGGTTGTTATTCCATGCATCTGTATCTACCTTCTTCCAAACACGCAAACACACACAAACACTGAAGAGACCCTCAAAGCGACCAAGTAAATTCAATTCCTTAAATATACAGGCAAACACTGGGAATATTCAATGAATGCTCAGTCCTCCATTATCAGTGAATTTAGGAGCATCTCTCTACAGAAATGCAGTTTCCAATAACACCAGAAATTATTGAATACAGTGAAACACTCAGGAATTAAGTTAATTTCTGCAAATGTTCTTTGAGACAAGAAATATTACAGGCTTTATGGAAATGAAGACATGAAGTCAGATCAGTTTATGCCTGTTCCTCAGTGACCTCTAGAAATAAACAAATTTCCACAAGCCAGTGAGTGCAAATTGACCAAGAAATATTATATACACACACACACACACACACACACACACACACAGACATTGTGTGTATGTTTGATGAATCCTAAATATTATCCAATAAGTGAATTTATTAGCTTGTATCCACTGAGTAGCATCTTTGAGTAATACCATAAATCAATGCAAAGCAGGAAACACAGATGAATTCAATTAAATTTGACAGGATAAATGATAGACTTTGTACAAGAAGCCGTATACATGCACAAACAGTGGGTAGATTCAATAAATGGGAACTATATTGTAGTATGTAAATTTATCAGAAAGAGCAAAGAAATAAATCATCTTTGACAGTTGGAATATTATACACACACACACACACACACACACACACACACACACACACTCACCCAAACCATGGGTATATTCAATGAATGCTGAATGTTATGCAGTATGTGTGTTTAATAGTGTTACTCTTTTGAGCAGCCTGTATCATCAGCACTGCCAGAAATTATTGAACAAAGAAAATCAAGTGAATTTACATAATTTCCACAAATGTTCTTTGAAAGAAGAAATACTATGCCTTGTATGCAAATGAACAAGTGAAGTCAGATCCTCTAGAGTCTGTGTATCAATTTGATAACTTTTATTGAAATGATTTCTGTCATGCAATTAATGCACATTGACACACAGGGTATATTCAATGAATGCTGAACATTATCTCCTAATGAGATTAGGTTGTCATGTTTCCCAGTCAGTTTGTTCAACATTGAATTGGGACGAATTCTCTGATGTTTTCCAAAGAACTCCCAATCCTGGACTCACATTTTGGTGTAGAGAAATCATTTCCTTGTGGAAAGTACAAAAACCCCTGAAGTTGTTTGCAGATCTATCAGCCATCAAAACTCATTGTACATTGGACAAGGCAATTCCCCTCTCAGAACTACATATTCATCACCTTAGGATATTCCCTTAAGTAGTCCTGAAATGCTCACTACAAGCTTCCATTGGATTGTTATTCCAGCTTCTGTATTCCTACCTTCATCAGAATGTGCAAACACACACAAATGCTGAAAACAGCCTTAAAGTGACCATGTGAATTCAATTACTTTCAACAAATTAATTAATTCACTTTGACCAGAGAAATATACAGGCCCACAGTGGGTTTATTCAATGAATGCTTAATATTCCCTAGTCAGTGAATTTAATAGCATCTCTTTACAGAAATGCAGCTTTCAATAACACCTGAAATTATTGAATACCATGAGACACTCATGAACTAAGTGAATTTCTGCAAATGTTCTTTGAGACATGAAATATTACAGCCTTTATTGAAGTGAAGGCAAAAAGTCAGATCAGCTCATGCCTGATCCTCACTGACCTCGGGAATTAAACAATTTTCCACAAGTCAGTGAATGCAAATTTACCCAAGAAATATTGTACACACACACACACACACAGTGGGTATATTTAATGAATCCTAAATTTTATCCAGTAATTGAAGTTATTAACTTTTACCTACTGAATAGCAACTTTGAACAATACCAGAAATCACTGCACACCAGGAAACACAGGTGAATTCATTTAATTTTGATAGGATAAATGATAGACTTTGCACAAGAAGCCTATACATGCCCAAACAGGGGGTGTGTTCAATGAATGTCACCTACATTATATTATGTGAATTAAGTAGAAAGAGCAAAGAAATTAATATGCTTTGACAGTAGGAATACTATACACACACACAGTCAAACAAACCATGGGTATGTTCAATCAATGCTGAATATCAAGCAGTATGTGTATTTAATACCATTACTCTTCTGAGCATCCAGTATCAGCACTGCCAGAAAGTATTGAACAATGAAAATCACGTGAAATTACATAATTTAAACAAAAGTTCTTTGAATGAGGAAATACTATGCTCTGTATGCAAATGAACAAGTGAAGTCAGATCCACTAGTGTCTGTACCTGAATGTTATCACTGTGATTGAAATGATTTTTATCAACCAATTAATGTACATTCATACATGAGACATTATACTCCCCCCCACTGAGTTTATTCACTTAAGGCTGAACATTAGCTCCTAAGTGAGTTTATTAGATTTGATACACTGAGTATCCGCTTTGACCAGTACCCGAAATTATTGAGTTCCAGGAAACATTCTTGACTTGCATGAATTTTGACAGACTATCTAATAGACAAGGACACAAGACACATCATGCACTCTTACACAGTGTCTATGTTCAATGAGTACTCAATATTACAGAGTAAGTGAATTTCTGGGTTTTTATTTACAGAAAAGTATCTTTCAGCAATACCAGTTCTTAATGAATACCAAGAAACACTGGTGAATCAAATTAATATCTTCAAATGTTCTTTGAGACATGGTACAGTGTACCCTGCAGGTCAATGAAAAAGTAATGTCAGATCAACTAGTGCCTAGGCCTCCATGTAACCTCATCCCTCCCTTTACAGTTGGCTAATACCACACATTAAGATCACTGGTCAGGTGAGCCAGTGAAATCAAGGCAGCCTGTGTGCCACCATGAGATCAAGGGCAGCCTAGTCAGCTCAGTGAGATCCAGAACACAATGGCTCAAGAGCCCTGTGGGCACACTCCAATCCATGGGTCATGGCAGCTTAGGCTAGCTGTGAAGAATGGAATCCCCCAATCCTCTTGTGCTGAGGTCACCCATGTGCTCATGCTCTACCTGTCTTGTTTCTTTATACACCACTTAACTGAGATGTCTTCCTCACAGGAAACTGAGGCAGTTTCCTCCAAGTTCTTACTGCTTTGCTGCCTGTGCTGCCATAGCAACAGGGGAGGAGCTGCCTCAGGACTCCCCAAATTCCAGGGGAGGTGAGCCCACTGGGAGGTCACAACAAAGTATTTTCTGAGTGGTCACTCTGTGTAGGCATTTGATCTAAGGCCTTTCTCCCTCCAGTCTCCAACCGCTTGTCTGGCAGTGCCCTGGAGCCATCTTTTGTCCAGAGGGTTACTTTTGTCCTCCATTTTCCCCAGTCAGCTTTTTCAAGCTTGAATTGGGATGAGGCTTCTGATGTTTTAGATTGAACTCCTGATCCTTGACACAAATTTTCATGTAGAGGAAGTGATTCCTGGTAAAGACTACAAAAACACCTCATGCTCTTTGTAGTTCCATCAGTCATTAATACTTGTTTATTATTGGACAAGTCAATTCCCCTCTCAGAACTCTCTTCCATCACCATAAGATATTGCCTTAAGATCACTACCATGAACCAGTGGATTATTATTCCCTGTCTCTGTCTTCCTGACTTCATCAAAATATGCAAAAACACAATCACACACACATACCACTCACTCACATTTGTCTCAAAGTGACCTCATGAACTTAATTAATTTCCATGAAATAATTATTTCACTTTGACACAAGAATATACCCACACATAATTGGTATATTTAGTGAATGCTAAATATTACCTAGTAAATGAATTTATTAGCTTTTCTCTTCTGATCCTTAGTGTTCAGTAATACCACAAATTATTGAATACCAAGAAACTCTTGGGAATTTAATTAACTTCTGCAAATATTCTTTGAGAGAAGAAATATTACACCCTTTATGGAAATGAAGTGGTGAAGTCAGATCAACTAGAGAGTTGGTCTGAATGTGACATCATGTATTAAATTAGTGTCTACAAAGATCTGAATTCACTTTTCACAAACACACTCTGTGGTTGTATTCAGTGAAGGATATATATTATGTAGTAAGTAAATTCATTAGCTTTTATCTATTGAATAGCAAATTTGAGCAATGCAAGAAGTTATTGAATACCAGAAAACACTCATGAATTAAATTAATTTCCACAAACTAATTAATAGACTCTGACACAAGAAGTATTATGCACATACACACACTGTGGGTATATTCAATGAATGTCATATATTGTGTAGTACCTGAATTTATTAGAAAAACAAAGAAATTAATACACTTTGGCAGAAGAAATAATGTACACACACAATTGGTATATTGAATGAATGCTCAATTTTTATCACATTTATCTATGGAACAGCACACACTCCTGCGCACGCACACATAACACAGTTCATATACTCAGTGACTGCTAAATATTATGTAGTAAGTGCCTGTGGTAGCTTTTCCTTCTGAACAAACTTTCAGCAATACCAGAAATTATGGGATAAAAAGAAACACTCCTGAATTAAATCACTGTCTACAAATATTCTTTGAAGCAGTAAAAATTGTACTTCTTAAACAAATGAAGAAGTACAGTCCGATCAACATGAGCCTGGGACTCAAAGTGATCTCATGAATTAAATTAACTTTGACAAATAATTAATACATTTTGACACAAGAAATATTATTCACACAGGGGTATATCCAATGAATTCAAAATATTACACAGTAAGTGAATTTATTAGCATTTATTTATTGAACAGCAATTTTTAGCAATACCAGAAATTATTCAATACCAAGAAAAACTCATGAATTAAATTAGCTTTACAATGAACTTAATACATTTTGACAAAGAATTGTTATACACTTTATGCCAATGCAGAAGTGAAGCGAGATCAGCTCCAGCCTGGACCTCAAATTTATCTCATAAATTAATTCAATTTCTATAAAGTAATTAATACACTTTGACACAAAAGCATTATATACACAAACAGTGGGCGTATTCAATGAATTCTAAATATTATGTAGTAAGTGAATGTATTAGTTTCTGTCTAGTGGTCAGCAAACTTTAGCAATAACAGAAATTATTGAAACACTAGTGTATTATATTATATATTATATTATAATACACCAAGAAACACTCATATATTAAATTAATTTTGACAAGGAATTTAATATACTTTGACACAAGAAATATTATACCTTTATGCCAATGAAGAACTGGAGTCAGATCAACTTGTGCCTGGGCCTCAAAATGATCTCATTAATTAAATTAATGTCCAGAAAGCAATTAATATACTTTGACACAAGAAATATTATTCACACACACAAAATGGGCATATTCATAAAATGCTAAGTATTACATAGTTTGTGACTTTATTAGAAAGAGCAAAGAAATTAATATGCTTTGACACAAGAAATATTATGCAGACAGTGTGGGTATATTCAACGAATGTTAAATATTACATAGTAAGTAAATATGTTAGCTATTATCTATTAAACAGCAACTTTCAGCAATACAGAAATTATTGAATGCCAAAAACCACTCATGAAGTAAATTAATTTCACCAAAGAAATTAATATATTTTGACACAAGAAATATTATACCCTTTATGCCAGTTAAGAAGTGAAGTCAGATCAACTCCAGACCTCAAGTTGGCCTCATGTGAAAATTAATTTCCACAATGTAATTAATACACTTTGACACAAGAAATATTATACACACACACACACACACACACACACACACACACAGCGGGCATATACATTGAATGTTAGACATTACCACATATGTGCAATAATTAGAAAGAGCAAAGAAATGAATAGGCATTGAATCAATGAATATTATACACAAATACACAGTAAGTATATTCAATGAATACTAAATAATACATAGTAAGTGAATTTATTCACATTTATCTACTGAACAGCAAATTTCAATGATACCAGAAATTATTGAATACCAAGAAGCACTCATGAATTAAGTTAATTATAACAAAGAAATTAATACACTTTCACACAGGAAATATACTGTTTATGCAAATGAAGAAGTGAAGTCAGATCAACTCAAGCCTGGGCCTCAAAGTGACCTGATTCCTTCCTTGACAGCCAGCTTATACCATACATTGAGATCAGGTAGTCAGGGTGAGACAGTGAAATCAAGGCAGCCTGTGTGCCACAGTGAGATCAATGGCAGCCTGGTCAGCTTAGTGAGACCCATCCCACAATGGACCAAAAGCCCTGTGGGCACACTCCTATCCGAAGGTGGTAACAGCTTAGTCTAGGTGTGAAAAATGGAATCCTGTGAACCTGAGGTGCTGAGATCTCCCCTGTGCTCATGATGTACCTGTCCTATTTCCCAATACACCACTTAACTGAGACATCTTCCCCATAAGACAGGGGCGGTTTCCTCCAGATTCTTCCTGCTTTGCAACCTATGCTGCCATAGCAATAGGCCAAGCCGAAACTCTTTCAGCCCTCTCTAAGTCCTATGGAAGGTGAGCCCACTGTAACGTCACAACAAAGCCTTTTCTGGTTGGTTATACTGAGTAGGCACTCACTCTGAGTCCCCCTTCCCCTCCAGTCTCTAAAAAACTGTCTAGCAGTGCCCTGGTGCCATCTTCTGACCTGAGGAATGCTTTTGTCCTCCAAGTTCCCCAGTCAGATTGTTCAAGGTTCAATTGGGATGAAATTAATGACATTTTCCAAGGAGCTCCAAATCCTGGATTAATATTTTGGTGTAGAGGAAGTGATTCCTGGTGGAGAGTACAAAAACACCTCACACTATTTGGCATTCCATAGCCATTAATACTCCTTTGACGTTAGATAAGACATTCTTCTCTCAGAACTACTTCTTCAATCAGCATAGGATAATGCCTTAAGTGGCCCCGAAAGGTGCACCACAGGGAATCAGTGGATTGTTACTCCCTGTCTCTGTCTTCCTGACTTCATCAAAACACACACACACACACACACACACTCACTCAATCACTTGCGAGTGCCTCGAATAACCTCATGAGTAAAATTAATTTCCTTTCACACAAGAAATATACACACACAGTGGGTATATTCAATGAATGTTAAATATTACCTAGTAAGTGAGTTTATTAGCTTTTCTCCACTGGAATTTAGATACCATTAATACTGGAAATCATTGAATACCAAGAAACACTTGGGATTACATTAATTTATGCAAATGTTTTTTGAGACAAGAAATATTTCCCTGTTAATGGATATGAAGAAGTGAAGTCAGATCTACTTGAGTCTGTGCCTCAAATGGCCTCATGAATTAAATCAAATTAAGTTCTACAATTCAATTAATGCACCTTGACACAAAAAATATACACACACAAGTGGGTATATTCAAGTGAGTGCTAAATATTATGTAGTAAGAGTGTTTAGTATACTTTATCTATTAAATAGCAATTTTGAACAATACCAGAAATTATTGAATACTACAAAACACTCATGAATTAAATTAATGTCAGCAAAGTAATTAATGGACTTTGACACAAGAAATGTTATACATACACAGTGGACATATTCAGTGAATACCAAATATTGCATAGAAGGTGAATTTATTAGAAAGAACAAAGAAATTAATAAACTTTGACAGTAGAAATATTATACACAGAAAGTGGGTATATTCAATGAATGATAAATATGACATAGTAAGTGCATTTCTTAGTTTTTATCTACTGAACAGCAACTTTTAGCAGTACCAGAAATTATTGGATACAAAGAAACACATGTGAGTAAGTTTAATTTCTTCAAAATTTTTTGAGGGAAGAAATACTATGCCCTTTATCCAAATGAAGAAGTAATGATCAACTGGAGGTGGTGCCTCAAAGTGATCCCTAATTAAACTAATTTTGATATAGTAATTAATACACATTGAAACAAGAAGTACACACAGAATGGGTATATGCAGTGAATGCTAAATATGATGTTGTAGGTGAATATTTTTAATCTTTTATCTACTGAACAGAACATTCAGCAATACAGGAAATTATTGGATACCAAGAAACAGTGGTGATTAAATTAATTACTACAAATGTTCTTTGAGGCAAGAAATACTATACCCTTTATGCAAATGCAGAAGTGAAGTCAGATCAACTTGATTCTGTGCCTCAAAGTGATCTCTTGAATTAAATTAATTTCAACAAAGTAATTAATACACTTTGACACAAGAACTATTATATGTACACACAGTGGATATATTCAATGAACCCTAATTTTGCAGGAGGGCTTGGACAGAGACTGAGAGAGCACCAAAGCTTTTGGGAAGCACATTCATTAAGTAAGCCAGCAGTGACTCTGTGGAGTCCAAAGGCTGATCCCTGAGAACAAAGGAGGCTTTCCTCATATACCATTTACAGCAGATTACAGAAATGGGCGGGGTGTACAGCTTGTCTCATACATAGTCACATGTAATTTCATTGGCTGTTTTAACCTCTGGGGTGAGGTAACCTTTCTCTGGTCTCCAGGTAACATTTCCAAACTCCAGTTTTCCTTTGTTTCATTGCTGCACTCATTAATCTCTCTTCCCCCTCCCTGCCTTCCTGTCACATTCCCCACTTCCATGCTCAGACCCACTTCTGGGTCAAAGAGCATCATCTTGATAAAGACTGTAGTACCAGGGGGGCTCGGCAGGGTAAATCAGCCATGCTCTTATAACAAGGAATGTTGTCCCTATTAAGTTCTTGAACCCACCTAGGGTCGAGAACTAGCCCTTGAATAAATCATTGGGGCTCCATCCCTTCCAAATTTGCACAGGGACATGGGAAAGCTTTTTTATCTTGATAATAATCTGTAAACAGCAGAGAGTCAGACTGAAATTATTTTAGGCTATTGTAAGCTCAGGGAAGTTAGCCAGTGGGTGAGGTTTGCACTCCATGTGATTGGGAGCTCCCCCATCATTGAGTCTCCTGAGTAGCGTCATTATAATATTTTGCCCCAAGCACATCAATTGCCCTACTGGGGTGGAGAATTGGCCTTTTGGACAGGAGATACAGTAGTTCCCAATAATAGAAGTTTTTAGGAACCAAGCGCTCTCCCAGAGACTAGGGAGAGTGGTCTCATTAAAGGGATCTTGTGGGTTTAGCTCTTTTGTCTCCCATTGCCGATTGTCTCTCAAATTTGTTCCTCTACAAACATAACATGAAGTTACATTCAGTTTGTGTTATTGTCTCAGCTAGTGAGAGGAACAGGCTTTTGGTTGTAGCTGAGATGGGAAACTTACTTTGTATCTCCTCATAAATGGAGTGAAAGACCTGGTATGAGGAACTCTCATGAGTGATCATGATGAGTGGAAAATGCAGCAAAGTACCAGGATCTATTTTCATTTTATAAGCTTTTTTCCAACTTCCCAGACTGTTTCATTGAGGTTGAAAATAGTGAAATTTACATGGTTGCAGGCACAAGTAGTGTAGTTGGGAATTGCTTCCCTTTTTTTTTTTAAGTTTCTCAGAATTTTTTTATTTTTAAATTTATTTATTTATTTATTTCATATAATGCCTAACTTAATTTTTTTATTCATATGTGCATACAATGTTTGGGTCATTTCTCCCCCCTTCCCCCCACCCCCTCTCTTATCCCCCTCCCTCCCTTGCCCCCCTTACCCCTCACTACCCCACATAAACTATTTTCTCCTTATCTCTAATTATGTTGAAGAGAGAGTATAAGCAATAATAGGAAGGACCAAGGGCTTTTGCTAGTTGAGATAAGGATAGCTATACAGGGAGCTGACTCACATTGATTTCCTGTGCATGTGTGTTACCTTCTAAGTTAATTCTTCTCGAACTAACCTTTTCTCTAGTTTCTGGTCCCTGTCTCCTATTGGCCTCAGTTGCTTTAAAGTATCTGTTTTAGTTTCTCTGTGTTGAGGGCAACAAATGCTATCTAGTTTTTTAGGTGTTTTACCTATCCTCATACCTCCCTTGTGTGCTCTTGCTTTATCATGTGATCAGAGTCCAATCCCCTTGTTGTGTTTGCCCTTGATCTAATGTCTGCATATGAGGGAGAACATACCATTTTTGGTCTTTTGGGCCAGGCTAACATCACTCAGAATGATGTTCTCAATTCCATCCATTTACCTGCAAATGATAATGTTTCGTTCTTCTTCATGGCTGCATAAAATTCCATTGTGTATAAACACCACATTTTCTTAATTCATTCATCAGTGGTGGGTCATCTTGGCTGTTTCCATAACTTGGCTATTGTGAATAGTGCTGCAATAAACATGGGTGTGCAGGTGCCTCTGGAGTAACCTGTTTCACATTCTTTTAGGTATATACCCAAGATTGGTATTGCTGGATCATATGGTAGATCAATGTTTAGATCTTTAAGTAGTCTCCAAATTTTTTTCCAGAGTGGTTGTACTAGTTTACATTCCCACCAGCAGTGTAAGAGGGTTCCTTTTTCCCCACATCCTCACCAACACCTGTTGTTAGTGGTGTTGCTAATGATGGCTATTCTAACAGGGGTGAGATGGAATATTAGAGTCATTTTAATTTGCATTTCCTTTATTGCTAGAGATAGTGGAGAGGAAGAGCTTCCTTGTGGACAGTTCAAAAACCCCTCAGGCTGTTTGCAGTCCCATCCACCATTTAAATGGCAAAAAGTTGAGTGAGCAACCCATGGTTGTCACTTCAGAGACAGTGGGAAATGTTAAAGAGAATTTGGGTGCAACCTGTCAAAGACCAAAACACCTACCTCCAAAATAAGCACAGAAAAGGGGGCTGGAGGTATGACACATGTGGTAGATTGCTATGTAGTATGTGTGATGCCCCAAGTTCAAGCCACATTAATGACAAAAAAAAGAGAGAAACTCTACACTGCTATGTTTCTTCAAAGAGGGTTAAGTCTTTCCTAGCCAGGCATATATACACTAGTAGATGTTTCTTTTGATACTATCAGGAACTGTTCCAAGACAAGTCTTGACTGCAGCCCAGTAGGACTCTGCAGGCTACAGGACATCACATGAAGTTACAAACTGGGCTCTTTCTCATGTAGGGACTGGCTGACTATGATCCCCTGGACTGGGAGTCTGGTCTACTCCAATCAAGCCTCACTACTATCATCCTGAGTAAAAAATGGAGGAGAGGGCATTGAAAAAGTAAATTCAAAAGAGAAGCTTAGTACAGGAAGAGAAATTACCCACTGAAGATCATAGTACAAATCATACCTGTCTTTGATGTGTTCAGGTCTGGCTGAGAAAGGCTATGCTCATCCAGAAATTTGCTGTAAGCCCAGCACATTTTTTAAAGTAGTATTACATTATTAATGGAGCTGAGTACTTTTTAATAATTATTACTGTTTGCAGTGTTGGGGATCGAACTGAGGACCTACACAGCCTAGTGGAGCACTCTAGCAGAGTTTCACCTCCAGTGGTAAGGCTGAACACCCACCTGGAGGCCCTTGTTAGGGCAGAGCAAACAGGTCATAGGATGGTCATTGTTAGAGGACAGGAGACCCTCTGCATTGGCAGTTCGATTCTCCTCAGGAGGGGAATGGTGGTGGCTTATTTCTTGTTCCCCCAACCTGTCTGAAAGCTTCTGTCTAGACACAACTGCCCTAGGACACCAACTGCACCCACTGATTGCTACATGAACGTTTACAAAGTTAAAGAAATAGAAAGGCATTGACTGTCCTTGTAGCTTAGCTTTCTGTCAGTAAGCAGAAAATTTCAGGTTTCTGGGGCCACCCCTAGTACCTTCAACCCAAACAAACTTCAGTTGAAAGACTGGCTGGAGAAAGGAATCAAGTCCAGAAAAATATAAATAAATGTGTACATGATGGAGCAGATTTTCTGTAACTAGGGAAGGAATCACTAAACCTACCCAGATGACTAGACCAGTATGAGCATCTCCAGGTTAAGATTCTATTGCATCATTAAACAACCTGCTATATTCCCTGCCATAACAAACAGGTACAACCTGTAGAGGGACAAAGGAACCCAATTTGTGCCATCTTAGAGCTGGGAAGAGCATACCAAATTCCTTGAGCATGTCCTAGTTAAAATCGTTTTCATATTCCCAGCTGCATGTCCTCTGCATCATGATACAACACTGCATCATGATACAACACTGTCCAGCTCAGAAGCTTTCTTTGTCTTTCCAGAACACTATGACAAATATCAGTCAAAATGTCTGCATGTGTCCCCCCCTTTCCCATCTGGGGGACTAGTGTTTGAACTCAAACCTTCATATGTGCAAAGCAGGTACTCTACAGCTTGAACCACATCTCCTGTCTACTTTGCTCTGGTTATTTTGGACATTAGCTCAGACTAGCCTCACCAATCCTGATCCCACTTTCCTAAGTAGGTAGGCATGAGCCACAGGTGTCTGATTTCCTAGTAGTTTCGTTATTTGTGTTTGTTTCTTCTTTCACACTTCAATTTTTTATTCTTTGAATTAAAACAGCTTTATTGGTGACCTAAGGGAGCCAAGGTTTTCTTTATGATCCTCATTCTCAAGAAGTTTCAGCCTACAAGGCTTTCTCTGGGTAGGAAAACTGCAAGTGGTTTTCTTAGCTGCCTCTGTCAGCCACACTAAGAAGCAGAAGTCTTCTCATCCTGCACTTATTAACATCACTTCTCCAAATTTCAACACCAAAGAACTGCAGAAGTCCACCTTTCATGCCATGACCAGGTGGGGGGGCCTCTGGCCTGAGAAGCATGAGGTGAGTGCTGCCTGCAGGTAACTGACCTGACCTACTGTCAGTGCCTCCAGAGATTCTGACCTGACAGAAATTCCCTCTGCACTGGGAGCTGTGAAGGGCTATCAGGCCTTGCAAGCCTCATGGTGAGCAGATTCCATCTTGGAGGGTTATGTCTACTAGAGGGTACAGGAAGAGTTTCCAAGACAGCACCATAAGCAGAGGCATGTGAGAGGCCAAAGGTTTGGGAAATGAACAACATGTCCTTGTCATCTGGAATGTCATCCAGGTGATGTCCATCCTATAGCAGCTGCTGGCTCCCTAAATGGAAGGTGTGTGGGTCACTTTGCATGGCCCCTGCTTCTCCAAGGTGATGGTGGTGGGACTGGAGAGTGCCACCACTGTTCTGATCCTTCCTCTGCCATGTAGCTTCGGCTGCATGGTCTGCAGCCTCTCCAGGCCAGGAGGGAGAGTGGGAGTGTGAACAGGGATTGAATCCCAACCCAGGATGCCAGTGCCACAATGGGTAGGCAAGGCTGCCCTGCCCCTTTCTGGGTCCCTCAAAGTGGGTGGTGGTAATTAATGCTGACAGCACTGCAGGCCCAGCTCTGAAGCCACTCTGTGTATGTATGGCTGACCCTCCCTTCCCTGAGATTTTTACAAGGCTGAGTGTAGCTTGGTGACCACATGTGCAGCTCTTCCCATGATCAGTTGTGTAATGGTGAGATGTGATCATTAGGACTTGCAAGTGAAAGGCCCAGTTCCTCTAGGTTGTTGAGTTCATGTGTATATTGTTTTTCATCTTTCCCTTATTATCTTTTTGATATTGGAAAGTGCAGTGACTGTAGGCTCCTCCTTTTCTGATTCCTATAATGTGTTCCCTACTCCCTGGATTTTATCAATTTCTGCAAAAAATGGACTTTTGTTTCTTCCATTAGTTATTATTATTTTGTTTGCATGACCATTGATTGATGATCTTAGCGTATTTCTCCTTTCCATTTCCTTGAGGTTCCTTTTTCTCTCTTATTTCTTGCTCCTGGAGATCGGAACTTGGCTGAGACCCTTCCTATTTTCTAACATCAGCCTAGAGATTCTTAAATTCCCCCTGCCAGCACTGCCTTCCCTGTTCCCCACAAGTTGTGAAATGGTTCATTTTCGTCCAATCCTTAAACACAGACAAATGCTGGACATATCACCTTTGCTGCGGTAATGTCCAAATACCAAGGCATGATTAAACTCTAGGGCTTTAACTGAATCTAATAGAACAAGCAAGAGCAACAGGATGTCTGGGGACCTGCTTTGCCAGGACAGGAGGGGGCACCCAGGGCGGGGGGCTTGCAAGGAGAGCTTTGGGAGGCAGGGAGGTGCTATGGTGTTGTGTGAACTGGAGGCAAAATCATTTATCACGACCCCAGGCACTGACCGCTGATGCCAAGACAAAGGCCTTGGGGGTGTGTTCTGTCATCCCCGCTGTGTGCAGGGGAGGTGGTGCCAGGCTCCTGGGCACTAAGTGTCCCCTGGCTACAGCACTGGGAACCTGCCACTACAGGGGCCAATCTGAAGCAGTGGTCTCAGAGCCTGTGGGTGTCGAGTGTTCCCTGGGGCTCTGCTGCTGTGGTCCTGTGCTCTGCTGGCCGTGGGTTTCCTGAAATGGTCGTGGCTGACTTGCACTGACAGAGCCCAGGATTTTCCGTGGTAAATCCTCAAAAGCTGGAGGTCAGCCCAGTAGTGCGTTGCTTAGCACTTTCCCTATACCCAGGTGTGCCCTCTAGTGATCTGGCCTCCGAGAGGAAAGACTCTGCCAGGCCACAACAGGTGAGAGGTGACAACCAGCATGGAGATTGCTGCTGCCAGACCAGGCTCATCAAGAAACTCCTTCAGTCATCTCCTCCAGTCCAGGCATGCTCACAACTGGAGATAACCTTCTCCTGCGGTATCATACTCTGAAGGGGCAAACGTTCCCTTCAGAGAGTGGATGTTGCTCCAGGGTAGTCCAGGGGCTAGGATTCACAGCCCAGTTTCCATCTACATCCACCCACTTTGCTCTTCATCCCAACCCTAGACAAAGAAAGGTCCCAAAGCACTCAAATCACAAAATATCACAAAGCCTCCAGTGTAGGTGGAGGGCCTGACAGCCCTCCCTGACAAGGGGAGAGGCCTGACAGCACAAGACCGGAGAGGGAAGTTGTCATGGAGCTGCCCACCAAGATGCACCTGCATTCCTGCTCCTTCATCACAGGAGCTTTACCACAATGAGGAAACAGAAAAGGAAAACTTTGAAACACACGAGAACTTGCAAGGAGATTCAGATAACCTTGTTCTTACCATTCAGATATCATTTAGTGGTTTTCCGTCTTTGCTTCACTGTCTTTTGTCTAATGCCACAGCTCTCCAGGCAGGGATGAACTCATTCTCCCACACCTAGATTAACTGCAAAATTACTTCAGAAAAGAAACAATGCAAAGGAGAGGCAGAGAGAGAAAGAAGAAGAGAGACAGCCAGGGAAGGGAGTCCAGGGTGAAGGTCATAGCTCTGCCTGGGTCACAAGAGAGGAGCAGGAGTGCCAACCATCACTAACCCATCCTGCTACGTGCTAGGATGGAGCCTGGCTTGTGTGATGAGTGGGACGGGAACAGGACCACTCACAGGGGAAACCACAGATCAAACTTTCATCCATCGCCCAAATCTCCACAAGCTGACAGGTCTCAGGGTGTCAGAAAACCCAGAGGTTCTTTCCTTTACAGTCAATTTGACATGTTCCCACACACACACAGTACAGACAGGTTGGTGTGACCATCAGCGAAAGAGAAACAAAAGAAAAGACCCTAAGTGTCTTCCTGGTGTCGGCTCACAGGTCTTGAATGAAGGGTGTCACATTCTAACAATTGAGGTAGTTGGGGAAGAAGAGGAGTCCCAAAGCAGAGTCCCTTGAGCTTGGTCACAGATCCAGAGCAAAAGAAGAACTCCACTCCTGGCCAACCGAGAGTGGCCTGGCCACTTTCCTGACCTGGAACCCAAGGTCCCAGACACCATGACTTGGCTGTGGCACACATGGTGCAGAAGTAGGACTTGAACCCACAGCATCTGCCAAAGAAGGACAGGCGAAATTTGTGGACCACCGTGGCAGTGGCTGCCACCAGCCCTGGCTGGCCAGGAAGCATCTCCATTACAGGTGTTGCATACAGAGCTAACCCTCACTTGCAGGATTTTCCCCTACAGTGACCAATGTCAGTCTGCAGAACTCCCTGGTGGGTTATGGCTAGGATTTGGCACTTTCACTGCCACGGATAGGGTTCTATGACTGGTTAGGGAAAGCTGTTTACAAAGTCTCTGCATCCATGGAAACCATCCTGTTCATCCCAGCACAAGGCAAGGTGCAGAAACAGTACAGACCACGCACCTTGTGCCCACGATTAGACTGAGAACAACGGCCATTGAGCAATCACTGAACATGGGGGCCTGGCCCCACATGATCCTGGATGAGGAATTTAGTCTTCAGCCATGCTTACTTCACAATGCTGATAGGATCCACATTTTTAAAATAGTCTACAATTATACCCTACATGGAGTTTTTTTTCTATCAAAGGGCTAATTAAAAACTTGGTATGACAAAAATTTCTTTAAATAGATAAGACTGATAAACCCTTAGCCAGACTAACTAAAAGGAGAAGGTTTGAAAGACCCAAACTAATAAAGTTAGAGATGAAACCCTATTGCCTTACTAATAGCGCCTGTGATCCTACAGTGCTTAGTACTCTGAATTGTGGCTGCAGTAATCTCAGTTTGCAGTAGTAAAAGTGTATGCATTTTACTTTCATCTCTCAAAAAAGGACACAAAATTGTAATTTTTCCCTTGGGCAAAACAGTGTGGTCCAAATTCATGAGACTCACTCTGTGGATGGCAGAGTGAGACTAATCACGACAAAGGGCAGCTTCAGGGCAGATCACAGATCAGGAAGTAGAGGTGTCCTGGTCTCCCACCTGGGCACAGGTGACGACCTTGGAGGCAGGTGAGCCCGGAACTTGGCACCTCTTTCACAGGCTGGAGAACTAAACACGAGGAGCAGAGCTTGTGCCAGTGAGGACCTATGCCTGCAGGTCTGAATCCTGTCGGACTCTAAGTCTTGGTTTTCTTTTTATGCAGCCAGTGCAAATGTTCAGTGTTTACAAACAAGTTTGTCCGGGCTTTGTGGTGTGGGCTGTAATCCAGCATACCTTCATGCTCCTTCCCCTTTCCTCAGCTTTCAGGGTGACCTGGTCCAGAAGGAATTGAGGGAACACCAGGCCCACCTACCCGGCACAATCCCCATCCCTCTTGGAGTCTGGGGTTTCCCATGGGAAAAGGCTATCATTAAAAGGTCACTGTTGCATCCATTATATACGAGATCCTGGAGCTTTGTTAACAAGAGACAGTAGCAGTTAGGCTGTCACTCTGTCTATTGGGAAAGTAGACAAAAATGGAAAGAGAAGTTGGTGTGAGCACCTGGCTTGCTCAGTCGGTTGTGCATGAGACTTTTCTTCTCATAGTTGTGGGTTTGAGCCCCATATGGGGTGCACTCTTTTGCTTTGCTGTGATCTCCTTCTACTCAATCTTCCCATACTTGCAAATAGATTCATGAGCTTCTAAGTCCCCACATGTGTCCAGAAATTGCCTCCACTTGCCTCAAATTCATCAAGAAAGAGAAACACAGCTCCAGCTTGGAGGACACCCGGAGTCCTGCTCCACTGTGGCTCTTACCAAGTCACAAGTGAAAAAGCTGTGCAGCTCTGAGAGACCAGCCCAGCCAGAACCCACAGCTCCCCCAGCCCTACACCACAACAGGGCTCTGGTAAGGGAGATGGGCACTTGCCTTCTCTTCTTGCTGGGGGAAAATTAAATTTTTCATTAATACATACAGTTAGGTGACAATGCCAAATGGAAGAACACTCTTAAAACGTAAAGTCCCTTTACATACTTGTATATGCACACCCAAGAAATATAAATTCTCATAATGAAAGGGTGCACCGAGTGCCCAGCATGGTGATGGAAAATAGATCATGAAATTCCAAAACTGTGGGAACAAGAAGAAGCTCCTATAGATTTTTTGGAGGGAGGTATAAGAGAACAGTTTAATGCAAATAATCACAAATCAGAATGGCATATATCTTTTTACAGTGTCCATGCTTTCAACCTGCAACCATTGAGAACAAACCTGCTTTCAAGTTGGCTTTCTTGGCCCATTGCAACTAGAAGTCAGCACACACCATGGGAAAGCTTCAGGGCCAATTCCACCATTGAAATCAGAATTGTATCTAGAAGGTGGAGAATAGAGTAGCCTTGGAGAGGGAGTACAGAAGAAAAGGTGGTGGCTCGTCTTTGGGAAAGGGGGTATTTGGTCTCATTTATGGTTTGGACAGTGTTGTGGTCTTTTTTTGCGCTCTGAAATTATTCTGAAGTAGTTTTTATTTTTATTTGTTTTTCCTTTCTTCCAACCTTTCCATTTCCTCCTCCTCCTCCTTCTTCTTTTTGCTTCATTAGTGTTTGAACTCAACGGGACAAGGTGTTCCTATGCAGTGGACGCCCAGTTGTCCTCCTTGGTAAGCCGTCCTTGCCCTCAGTCTCCGCTGTCATGCTCTCCTGTCTTGCACCCCTCCCGCTTCCCAGGTCCTTTAGAAGGAGCTCTGAAAGCCAGCAGTGCTGCGGACCTTGGCCAAGCGGGGCGTATGTGCATGGGCGTTGTCACCCGCGCGGAAATATGTCCGGTCTTGTCCGGAGCTCTTGGTGTGCAGGGGCGCTGTCACCTCGCCTGGATGCGTCCTGGTCCTGCCCTGAGCTCTCCGGGTGCGCCACCTCAGGCGACTTCTGCCTGGAGCCCAATCAGCGTGAAGGGTCCTGCTTGTCCGAGCTTCTTCCGTGACTCCGCAACTGCCCATCTGTGCTCCGGAGACTGGCTTCCCTGTACATGGTCCCAGGTCCCTGGGTCGCAGAGACCTCGGTGCCAATGGATCAAGGAAGATACGACGACAGAGAGGCGTCGGCCCTGGGAATAAAGCCCGGCACCAGGTCTTCGGCCACGACACTGAGGCCCAGCACCAGAGCCGAGGCCATGCCATCGCCGCTACCCGGTCGCGTTCTGCTGACCCCAGAGACAGAGGGGCAGCCATGCGATGTTGGGCAGAGAAAGTGTGGCCCCGCCACCTGGTGGCCGCGCCTTGTCAGTGCCACGGATCTTCCATCCCGAAGCCACAGGGACCCGCCGGATCTCTGGGCCCTGGTCGCCGGACGGGAAAGTTTGATGACAGTGAACTCAGGCCAGGCTGGGTGGCCGAGGACAAACACCCCGAGCCCGTGACCCCGATCCGATGTGCCGACCGCTTCCCTCTGGACCCGGCTTCTCAGAGAACCCAACTTCCCGCACCCGACTCCGGAGGAACCTCGGACTACAGCGCGGGGCTCAGCGACCCAGCTGTGCCCTGTGCTTCTCTCTCTGGGCGACAACCTTCCTGTCTCTAAGCCGGGAGCAGGAAGCAGAAAGACAGCCCCACTTAACGGGTGGCAGAAAATGGCCCTTCCAAGGCTAAACAGTAAGGTCCCACCGAGATTTGGACTCGGATTACTGGATCCAGAGTCCACCATTATACCATGGAACCCGCAAGAAAAACACTCGCTGAAAGATCATCAGAGCTGTGGAAGGACATATTTGCCATTCCTCTCTCTACCATTAACCCAGGGTATCTCATTAGTTCCTCAGGAAGTGAGGCAAATCCAGGGCAAGAGCCCAAGTCTCCATCAGAAGCAACACTCTCTGCCTCCATTCACCAAAATTTCCTTTCTCAAGCTAAAATTTCCACACACAATGGTGCTTTTTTCTTTTCTTGGCCTTCACACTTTCCCAAGGCCCAAGGAGGCCATGATTCTGTGGGCAAGACTTGGGACTTTCTGGGTCATTGGTGTCAACAATGGGAGGATCTTCTTTTCTTTCATATGCAAACATGGTGTTTGTTTGCTTTGCTGTGATTTATTTTTATTTTTATTTTTTTATTATTCATATGTGCATACAATACTTGGGTCATTTCTCCCCCCTGCCTTGGTGTGATTTTTTGTTATGACAAATGCATATCTATTGAATGAAAATAAAAATCAATCATCCATGTTTAAGTGTCTCAGGGTGCTGAAAACAAAGTACTCAGACACCAGTTTGATGCTGAGCAATTGCAGAGCTGTCTCCAGAGGAGAGCAGCCCTGAATGCTGGTTACTGTCATCTTCCATTAAGCAAAGCATTGGACCCTAACATCGGTTTGCTATTCAGCAGGGCAGAAAGGCAAATTCAGTAACAAAGGGCTTTTCAGAAGTGATTACAGCAAAGATGTTTATAAGGACAGTTCATGTAGTTTCTTGAGAAACTTTCTATGGCATTTACTGGTAGGCCACAGGAGAATAAATAGTTCAGCACCTTTTAGGATGTTGTGTGCAAAGTCCCAAGGACAAGGAACTTGGCTGATGTTTCAGCATTCCTGTGAATCTTCCCCTGAGGCCTACAGTTTCTCTAAACATGTCCCAACATTTCCCCCTCTTTGTTGTGCTGAGTGGAAGTGGCCGGCAAGGATTCTTAGGTGAGAAAATATGCAGCCATCGCCAACATTGCTTCCTTCGGATTGGTGAAGATGAAAGAACAGAAAGACAATCAGTTTGAATGTCTCCTTTTAGGTGGTGGCATACCCTTCAGCGAAGTCACTGCCATCTGGTGGAACTGGGGTATTGGATTTTTTAGCCCTCCATGCCAATTCATAACAGTGTTTCATCTGTCCTGCAGGTATCCACAATGGGCCTGTTGGAGAAAGCACAGCAGCATAGCCTCACCCCCAAGTTAATAAGGGAACAGGACCCATCCAAGTTAGATCTCCTCCTGAGTCTTTATACCATACCTTTGGTTTAGGAAAATCATCCGTTTTGCAAAAATGTTTAAGAAAAGCCGAAGAAAAATCAGAATCTAATTAAAGATGATTTAAGGTGAATAACGCTTTATGTACTCTGTTTCTGGCTGGGGCCTTGGTCCCCCCCCCCACTTTTGTTTTAAAAGAATTAATTTTAATAGTCCATTCACACATTCTATTATTGTTTGGTCACGAGGGTTACAAGGGATTTTTGTAGACTGTTTAATACCCTATTGTGAAAAGAATTTAGAAAGTACACAAGATGTATGTGTAGGAACATTATCTGTGCTTTTGGGGTTTTTTTGGTTTGGTCATTATGGCAATGCGTTCTAACAAATGTTGACTAAAATGGGAAACCTCTTCACCATGTTCTGGTTATGTGGTTTGTGTGGCTGCCAAATAAAACCTGAATAAGTATCAATGGTGGTGACATGGACCCACTGAAGGAGACCAAAGGTAGGGATATGTGTAGCACCCATTTGCCAAAGTTGATTGGAAGATGGCCCTATAGGGTTAACTCCCTGAGGGTAATGATAAGGGGAGTGCTGCTGATAATCAGAACAAATTTGAGTAATGTCTTTGTCCTGGTTTAGAGAAATCGAAAACATTTATGCCAAGGGCACCGTTTGTCTCGGTGCTTTGAGTAAAAGCACGAGGGTCCATAGTAGTTTATGCTTGAATTATGAAATATGGTCCTACCCCATAAGCTTATCAATGCCAATTGGAGCATTATTTTTAAGGTTTTCCATAGCTATGAGCGTGGTGGCATCTCTATATTCCTACAGCCACAGGACTATTAAACAGTAGACAGTACTGTTTTAATAAGGACTTTCCAGTCCCAAGGAGTCATAGCATATCCTCCTCCAATGCCTTCAATAATGACTTTTGTAAAGGTACTGCTAACTCCATTTTCCTTAATGCGTTGTTTAAGTTCTTTGAATATAGAAAAAGGGAGATGGTCGTGTTTTGGTGCTTGACCCTGTACCTTCATATAATAGTTCTTGTGTCAAAGTGTATTAATTACTTTGTTGAAATTAATTTAATTCAAGAGATCACTTTGAGGCACAGAATCAAGTTGATCTGACTTCACTTCTGCATTTGCATAAAGGGTATAGTATTTCTTGCCTCAAAGAACATTTGTAGTAATTAATTTAATCACCACTGTTTCTTGGTATCCAATAATTTCCTGTATTGCTGAATGTTCTGTTCAGTAGATAAAAGATTAAAAATATTCACCTACAACATCATATTTAGCATTCACTGCATATACCCATTCTGTGTGTACTTCTTGTTTCAATGTGTATTAATTACTATATCAAAATTAGTTTAATTAGGGATCACTTTGAGGCACCACCTCCAGTTGATCATTACTTCTTCATTTGGATAAAGGGCATAGTATTTCTTCCCTCAAAAAATTTTGAAGAAATTAAACTTACTCACATGTGTTTCTTTGTATCCAATAATTTCTGGTACTGCTAAAAGTTGCTGTTCAGTAGATAAAAACTAAGAAATGCACTTACTATGTCATATTTATCATTCATTGAATATACCCACTTTCTGTGTATAATATTTCTACTGTCAAAGTTTATTAATTTCTTTGTTCTTTCTAATAAATTCACCTTCTATGCAATATTTGGTATTCACTGAATATGTCCACTGTGTATGTATAACATTTCTTGTGTCAAAGTCCATTAATTACTTTGCTGACATTAATTTAATTCATGAGTGTTTTGTAGTATTCAATAATTTCTGGTATTGTTCAAAATTGCTATTTAATAGATAAAGTATACTAAACACTCTTACTACATAATATTTAGCACTCACTTGAATATACCCACTTGTGTGTGTATATTTTTTGTGTCAAGGTGCATTAATTGAATTGTAGAACTTAATTTGATTTAATTCATGAGGCCATTTGAGGCACAGACTCAAGTAGATCTGACTTCACTTCTTCATATCCATTAACAGGGAAATATTTCTTGTCTCAAAAAACATTTGCATAAATTAATGTAATCCCAAGTGTTTCTTGGTATTCAATGATTTCCAGTATTAATGGTATCTAAATTCCAGTGGAGAAAAGCTAATAAACTCACTTACTAGGTAATATTTAACATTCATTGAATATACCCACTGTGTGTGTATATTTCTTGTGTGAAAGGAAATTAATTTTACTCATGAGGTTATTCGAGGCACTCGCAAGTGATTGAGTGAGTGTGTGTGTGTGTGTGTGTGTGTTTTGATGAAGTCAGGAAGACAGAGACAGGGAGTAACAATCCACTGATTCCCTGTGGTGCACCTTTCGGGGCCACTTAAGGCATTATCCTATGCTGATTGAAGAAGTAGTTCTGAGAGAAGAATGTCTTATCTAACGTCAAAGGAGTATTAATGGCTATGGAATGCCAAATAGTGTGAGGTGTTTTTGTACTCTCCACCAGGAATCACTTCCTCTACACCAAAATATTAATCCAGGATTTGGAGCTCCTTGGAAAATGTCATTAATTTCATCCCAATTGAACCTTGAACAATCTGACTGGGGAACTTGGAGGACAAAAGCATTCCTCAGGTCAGAAGATGGCACCAGGGCACTGCTAGACAGTTTTTTAGAGACTGGAGGGGAAGGGGGACTCAGAGTGAGTGCCTACTCAGTATAACCAACCAGAAAAGGCTTTGTTGTGACGTTACAGTGGGCTCACCTTCCATAGGACTTAGAGAGGGCTGAAAGAGTTTCGGCTTGGCCTATTGCTATGGCAGCATAGGTTGCAAAGCAGGAAGAATCTGGAGGAAACCGCCCCTGTCTTATGGGGAAGATGTCTCAGTTAAGTGGTGTATTGGGAAATAGGACAGGTACATCATGAGCACAGGGGAGATCTCAGCACCTCAGGTTCACAGGATTCCATTTTTCACACCTAGACTAAGCTGTTACCACCTTCGGATAGGAGTGTGCCCACAGGGCTTTTGGTCCATTGTGGGATGGGTCTCACTAAGCTGACCAGGCTGCCATTGATCTCACTGTGGCACACAGGCTGCCTTGATTTCACTGTCTCACCCTGACTACCTGATCTCAATGTATGGTATAAGCTGGCTGTCAAGGAAGGAATCAGGTCACTTTGAGGCCCAGGCTTGAGTTGATCTGACTTCACTTCTTCATTTGCATAAACAGTATATTTCCTGTGTGAAAGTGTATTAATTTCTTTGTTATAATTAACTTAATTCATGAGTGCTTCTTGGTATTCAATAATTTCTGGTATCATTGAAATTTGCTGTTCAGTAGATAAATGTGAATAAATTCACTTACTATGTATTATTTAGTATTCATTGAATATACTTACTGTGTATTTGTGTATAATATTCATTGATTCAATGCCTATTCATTTCTTTGCTCTTTCTAATTATTGCACATATGTGGTAATGTCTAACATTCAATGTATATGCCCGCTGTGTGTGTGTGTGTGTGTGTGTGTGTGTGTGTGTGTGTATAATATTTCTTGTGTCAAAGTGTATTAATTACATTGTGGAAATTAATTTTCACATGAGGCCAACTTGAGGTCTGGAGTTGATCTGACTTCACTTCTTAACTGGCATAAAGGGTATAATATTTCTTGTGTCAAAATATATTAATTTCTTTGGTGAAATTAATTTACTTCATGAGTGGTTTTTGGCATTCAATAATTTCTGTATTGCTGAAAGTTGCTGTTTAATAGATAATAGCTAACATATTTACTTACTATGTAATATTTAACATTCGTTGAATATACCCACACTGTCTGCATAATATTTCTTGTGTCAAAGCATATTAATTTCTTTGCTCTTTCTAATAAAGTCACAAACTATGTAATACTTAGCATTTTATGAATATGCCCATTTTGTGTGTGTGAATAATATTTCTTGTGTCAAAGTATATTAATTGCTTTCTGGACATTAATTTAATTAATGAGATCATTTTGAGGCCCAGGCACAAGTTGATCTGACTCCAGTTCTTCATTGGCATAAAGGTATAATATTTCTTGTGTCAAAGTATATTAAATTCCTTGTCAAAATTAATTTAATATATGAGTGTTTCTTGGTGTATTATAATATAATATATAATATAATACACTAGTGTTTCAATAATTTCTGTTATTGCTAAAGTTTGCTGACCACTAGACAGAAACTAATACATTCACTTACTACATAATATTTAGAATTCATTGAATACGCCCACTGTTTGTGTATATAATGCTTTTGTGTCAAAGTGTATTAATTACTTTATAGAAATTGAATTAATTTATGAGATAAATTTGAGGTCCAGGCTGGAGCTGATCTCGCTTCACTTCTGCATTGGCATAAAGTGTATAACAATTCTTTGTCAAAATGTATTAAGTTCATTGTAAAGCTAATTTAATTCATGAGTTTTTCTTGGTATTGAATAATTTCTGGTATTGCTAAAAATTGCTGTTCAATAAATAAATGCTAATAAATTCACTTACTGTGTAATATTTTGAATTCATTGGATATACCCCTGTGTGAATAATATTTCTTGTGTCAAAATGTATTAATTATTTGTCAAAGTTAATTTAATTCATGAGATCACTTTGAGTCCCAGGCTCATGTTGATCGGACTGTACTTCTTCATTTGTTTAAGAAGTACAATTTTTACTGCTTCAAAGAATATTTGTAGACAGTGATTTAATTCAGGAGTGTTTCTTTTTATCCCATAATTTCTGGTATTGCTGAAAGTTTGTTCAGAAGGAAAAGCTACCACAGGCACTTACTACATAATATTTAGCAGTCACTGAGTATATGAACTGTGTTATGTGTGCGTGCGCAGGAGTGTGTGCTGTTCCATAGATAAATGTGATAAAAATTGAGCATTCATTCAATATACCAATTGTGTGTGTACATTATTTCTTCTGCCAAAGTGTATTAATTTCTTTGTTTTTCTAATAAATTCAGGTACTACACAATATATGACATTCATTGAATATACCCACAGTGTGTGTATGTGCATAATACTTCTTGTGTCAGAGTCTATTAATTAGTTTGTGGAAATTAATTTAATTCATGAGTGTTTTCTGGTATTCAATAACTTCTTGCATTGCTCAAATTTGCTATTCAATAGATAAAAGCTAATGAATTTACTTACTACATAATATATATCCTTCACTGAATACAACCACAGAGTGTGTTTGTGAAAAGTGAATTCAGATCTTTGTAGACACTAATTTAATACATGATGTCACATTCAGACCAACTCTCTAGTTGATCTGACTTCACCACTTCATTTCCATAAAGGGTGTAATATTTCTTCTCTCAAAGAATATTTGCAGAAGTTAATTAAATTCCCAAGAGTTTCTTGGTATTCAATAATTTGTGGTATTACTGAACACTAAGGATCAGAAGAGAAAAGCTAATAAATTCATTTACTAGGTAATATTTAGCATTCACTAAATATACCAATTATGTGTGGGTATATTCTTGTGTCAAAGTGAAATAATTATTTCATGGAAATTAATTAAGTTCATGAGGTCACTTTGAGACAAATGTGAGTGAGTGGTATGTGTGTGTGATTGTGTTTTTGCATATTTTGATGAAGTCAGGAAGACAGAGACAGGGAATAATAATCCACTGGTTCATGGTAGTGATCTTAAGGCAATATCTTATGGTGATGGAAGAGAGTTCTGAGAGGGGAATTGACTTGTCCAATAATAAACAAGTATTAATGACTGATGGAACTACAAAGAGCATGAGGTGTTTTTGTAGTCTTTACCAGGAATCACTTCCTCTACATGAAAATTTGTGTCAAGGATCAGGAGTTCAATCTAAAACATCAGAAGCCTCATCCCAATTCAAGCTTGAAAAAGCTGACTGGGGAAAATGGAGGACAAAAGTAACCCTCTGGACAAAAGATGGCTCCAGGGCACTGCCAGACAAGCGGTTGGAGACTGGAGGGAGAAAGGCCTTAGATCAAATGCCTACACAGAGTGACCACTCAGAAAATACTTTGTTGTGACCTCCCAGTGGGCTCACCTCCCCTGGAATTTGGGGAGTCCTGAGGCAGCTCCTCCCCTGTTGCTATGGCAGCACAGGCAGCAAAGCAGTAAGAACTTGGAGGAAACTGCCTCAGTTTCCTGTGAGGAAGACATCTCAGTTAAGTGGTGTATAAAGAAACAAGACAGGTAGAGCATGAGCACATGGGTGACCTCAGCACAAGAGGATTGGGGGATTCCATTCTTCACAGCTAGCCTAAGCTGCCATGACCCATGGATTGGAGTGTGCCCACAGGGCTCTTGAGCCATTGTGTTCTGGATCTCACTGAGCTGACTAGGCTGCCCTTGATCTCATGGTGGCACACAGGCTGCCTTGATTTCACTGGCTCACCTGACCAGTGATCTTAATGTGTGGTATTAGCCAACTGTAAAGGGAGGGATGAGGTTACATGGAGGCCTAGGCACTAGTTGATCTGACATTACTTTTTCATTGACCTGCAGGGTACACTGTACCATGTCTCAAAGAACATTTGAAGATATTAATTTGATTCACCAGTGTTTCTTGGTATTCATTAAGAACTGGTATTGCTGAAAGATACTTTTCTGTAAATAAAAACCCAGAAATTCACTTACTCTGTAATATTGAGTACTCATTGAACATAGACACTGTGTAAGAGTGCATGATGTGTCTTGTGTCCTTGTCTATTAGATAGTCTGTCAAAATTCATGCAAGTCAAGAATGTTTCCTGGAACTCAATAATTTCGGGTACTGGTCAAAGCGGATACTCAGTGTATCAAATCTAATAAACTCACTTAGGAGCTAATGTTCAGCCTTAAGTGAATAAACTCAGTGGGGGGGAGTATAATGTCTCATGTATGAATGTACATTAATTGGTTGATAAAAATCATTTCAATCACAGTGATAACATTCAGGTACAGACACTAGTGGATCTGACTTCACTTGTTCATTTGCATACAGAGCATAGTATTTCCTCATTCAAAGAACTTTTGTTTAAATTATGTAATTTCACGTGATTTTCATTGTTCAATACTTTCTGGCAGTGCTGATACTGGATGCTCAGAAGAGTAATGGTATTAAATACACATACTGCTTGATATTCAGCATTGATTGAACATACCCATGGTTTGTTTGACTGTGTGTGTGTATAGTATTCCTACTGTCAAAGCATATTAATTTCTTTGCTCTTTCTACTTAATTCACATAATATAATGTAGGTGACATTCATTGAACACACCCCCTGTTTGGGCATGTATAGGCTTCTTGTGCAAAGTCTATCATTTATCCTATCAAAATTAAATGAATTCACCTGTGTTTCCTGGTGTGCAGTGATTTCTGGTATTGTTCAAAGTTGCTATTCAGTAGGTAAAAGTTAATAACTTCAATTACTGGATAAAATTTAGGATTCATTAAATATACCCACTGTGTGTGTGTGTGTGTGTACAATATTTCTTGGGTAAATTTGCATTCACTGACTTGTGGAAAATTGTTTAATTCCCGAGGTCAGTGAGGATCAGGCATGAGCTGATCTGACTTTTTGCCTTCACTTCAATAAAGGCTGTAATATTTCATGTCTCAAAGAACATTTGCAGAAATTCACTTAGTTCATGAGTGTCTCATGGTATTCAATAATTTCAGGTGTTATTGAAAGCTGCATTTCTGTAAAGAGATGCTATTAAATTCACTGACTAGGGAATATTAAGCATTCATTGAATAAACCCACTGTGGGCCTGTATATTTCTCTGGTCAAAGTGAATTAATTAATTTGTTGAAAGTAATTGAATTCACATGGTCACTTTAAGGCTGTTTTCAGCATTTGTGTGTGTTTGCACATTCTGATGAAGGTAGGAATACAGAAGCTGGAATAACAATCCAATGGAAGCTTGTAGTGAGCATTTCAGGACTACTTAAGGGAATATCCTAAGGTGATGAATATGTAGTTCTGAGAGGGGAATTGCCTTGTCCAATGTACAATGAGTTTTGATGGCTGATAGATCTGCAAACAACTTCAGGGGTTTTTGTACTTTCCACAAGGAAATGATTTCTCTACACCAAAATGTGAGTCCAGGATTGGGAGTTCTTTGGAAAACATCAGAGAATTCGTCCCAATTCAATGTTGAACAAACTGACTGGGAAACATGACAACCTAATCTCATTAGGAGATAATGTTCAGCATTCATTGAATATACCCTGTGTGTCAATGTGCATTAATTGCATGACAGAAATCATTTCAATAAAAGTTATCAAATTGATACACAGACTCTAGAGGATCTGACTTCACTTGTTCATTTGCATACAAGGCATAGTATTTCTTCTTTCAAAGAACATTTGTGGAAATTATGTAAATTCACTTGATTTTCTTTGTTCAATAATTTCTGGCAGTGCTGATGATACAGGCTGCTCAAAAGAGTAACACTATTAAACACACATACTGCATAACATTCAGCATTCATTGAATATACCCATGGTTTGGGTGAGTGTGTGTGTGTGTGTGTGTGTGTGTGTGTGTGTGTGTGTATAATATTCCAACTGTCAAAGATGATTTATTTCTTTGCTCTTTCTGATAAATTTACATACTACAATATAGTTCCCATTTATTGAATCTACCCACTGTTTGTGCATGTATACGGCTTCTTGTACAAAGTCTATCATTTATCCTGTCAAATTTAATTGAATTCATCTGTGTTTCCTGCTTTGCATTGATTTATGGTATTACTCAAAGATGCTACTCAGTGGATACAAGCTAATAAATTCACTTATTGGATAATATTTAGGATTCATCAAACATACACACAATGTCTGTGTGTGTGTGTGTGTGTGTGTGTGTGTGTGTATATAATATTTCTTGGTCAATTTGCACTCACTGGCTTGTGGAAATTTGTTTATTTCTAGAGGTCACTGAGGAACAGGCATAAACTGATCTGACTTCATGTCTTCATTTCCATAAAGCCTGTAATATTTCTTGTCTCAAAGAACATTTGCAGAAATTAACTTAATTCCTGAGTGTTTCACTGTATTCAATAATTTCTGGTGTTATTGGAAACTGCATTTCTGTAGAGAGATGCTCCTAAATTCACTGATAATGGAGGACTGAGCATTCATTGAATATTCCCAGTGTTTGCCTGTATATTTAAGGAATTGAATTTACTTGGTCGCTTTGAGGGTCTCTTCAGTGTTTGTGTGTGTTTGCGTGTTTGGAAGAAGGTAGATACAGATGCATGGAATAACAACCCAATTGATCCCTGTGGTGAACAATTCAGATCTACTGATCGTAAGGTAATTGAACATGTAGTTCTGAGATGGACACTGCCTGTTCAGTGTTCAAGGAGTTTTAATGGCTGATGGAACTGCAAACAGCTTCAAGAGTTTTTGTACTCTCCACAATGAAACACTTACTGTCCACCAAAATGTGAGTCCAGGACTGGGAGTTCTTTGGAAAATGTCAAATATTTCATCCAAATTCAATGTTGAACAACCTGAATAGGAAATATGGAGGACAAAAGTGATCCTCAGAACAGAAGATGGTGCCAGAGCACTGGCAGACTAGTGGTTGGAGACTGTAGGGGGAGAGAGCCTCAGAATGAGTGCCTAAAGAGTGCAGCCAATTGGAAAAGCTTTTGCTGTGACTTCACAGTGGGTTTACCTCCCCTGGAACATGGAGAATCCTGAGGGAGATCCTGCCTGGCCTGTTGCTATGGCAGCACAGGCAGCACAGCAGTAAGAACCTGCAGGAAACTGCCCCAGTCTTGGGAGAGGACATCTCAGTTAAATGTTGCAAAGGGGAACAGCACAGGTACCACAATAGTATGTGGATGATCAGAGCAAATCAGGATTAGGGGTATCATTCTTCACTGCTAGACTAAACTGCCACGACTCATGGATTGGATTGTGTCCAAGGGATCTTTGGCCATTGTAGCCTACATCTCACTGAGCTGAACAGGCTGTTCTTGATCTCACTGTGGCATGCAGGCTGCCTTTATTTCACTGGCTCATCCTAACAACCTAATCTCAACATGTGGTATTAGACAACTGTGAAGGGAAGAATGATTTTACTTTCAGGCCCAGGCACCAGTTGATCTGACATCACTTCTTCATTGGACTACAGGGTACGCTGTATCATGTCTCAAAGAATATTTGAAGATATTAATTTGATTCACCAGTGTTTCTTGGTATTCATTAAGAACTGGTATTGCTGAAAGGAACTTCTCTGTAGATAAAAGCCCAGAAATTCACTTACTCCATAACATTGAGTATTCACTGGGCATAGCACTGTGGAAGTGTACATAAAGTTTCCTGGGTCCATGTCTATTAGATAGTCTGTAGAAATTCATGCAATTCAGGAATGTTTCCTGCAAGTCAGTAATATTGGTTATTGATCAAAGTGGTTATTCAGTAATTCAAATCTAATAAATTCACTTAGAAGGTGAGGTTTATCATTCATTGAATATATGCAGTGTGTGTTATTATATCATGTGTTGTGCATTAATTAGTTGATGGAAATCATTTCAATTCAAGTGATCACTTTGAGTCACAGATGTTGGTGGTTCTGACTCATATGTTCATTTGCATAAAGGGCATAGTATTTCTTCAATCAAAGAACATTTGTGGAAATTATGTAAATTCACATGATTTTCATTTTTCAATACTTTCCGGTAGTGCTGATACCAGCTACTCAGAAGAGTAATGCCATTAAATACATGTACCACTTGACATTCAGCATTCATTGAATACCCACAGTGTGTATGAGTGGGTGTGGGTATGTGTGTATAATATGCCTACTGCCAAGGCATATTAATTTCTTTGCTCTTTGATGAATTCACATAGTACAATATAGTTCCTATTCATTGAACATACCCACTGTTTGTGCATGTCTCTTTGAGGCTCTTTCAGCATTTGTGTGTGTTTGCATGTTTTGAAGAAGGTAGAAATACAGAGGCATGGAATAACAACCAGTGGAACCCTGTGGTGAGCATCTCAGGTCTACTGATTGAAGCTGTAGTTCTCAGAGGAGAATTGCCTTGTCCAATGTTCAATAAGTTTTAATGGCTGATGGGGCTGCATACAGCTTCAGGGGTTTTTGTACTTTGCAGAAGGAAATGCTCTCTCTACACCAAAATGTGAGTCCAGGATTGGGAGTTCTTTGGAAAACATTAAAGAATTCATCTCAATTCAACATTGAACAAGCTGACTGGGGAACAAGGAGGACAGAATCAATCACTACTTCAGAGGACAGTGCCACGGAACTGCCAGACAAGTGGTTGGAGTCTGGAGGTATAGGGGCCTCAGAGTGGAAGCCTATGGAGTGGGACTGATTGGAAAAGCCTTTGCAGTGACATCACAGTGGGCTTGCCTCCCCTGGAACATGGAGAGTCCCAAGAGAGCTTCTGCCTGGCCTGTTGCTATGGCAGCAGTGATAGCAAAGCAGTAAGAGCCTGTAGGAAACTGCCCCTGTCTTGTGGGGAAGACATTTCTCCTAAGTGCTGCATAGGGAAACAGCACAGGTCCAGCAAGAGCATGTGGGTGATCAGAGCAAATCAGGGTTGGTTGTTTCTCTTCTTCACAGTTAGCCTCAGTTGCTGTGACCCATGCTTTGGACTGTTCCCATGGGTTCTTTGCACATTGTAGCCTGGATCTCACTGAGCTGAACAGGTTGCACTTGATCTCACTGTGGCACACTGGCTGTCTTGATTTCACTGGCTCTTCCTGACAACTTAATCTCAACTTGTGGTATTATCCAGGTCTCAAGGTAGGAACACTGTTACTTTCAGGACCAGTCACAAGTTGATCTAACATAACTTCTTCATTGGCCTGCAGGGTACACTGTATCATGATGCAAAGAACATTTAAAGACATAAATTTGATCCACCAGTGGTTCTTGGAATTCAGTAAATGCTGGTGTTGCTGAAATGTTCTTTTCTCTAGATTGAAGCCCAGAAATTCACTTACTCCATAATCCTGAGTATTCATTGAACATAGCCACTGTGTGTGTGTACATAATATTTCCTGTGTATGGGTCTATTGGATAGCCTGTTGAAATTCATGCAATTCAGTATGTTTCCTGGAACTCAGTAATTTCGGGTATTGATCTAAATGGCCATTCACTAGATCAAATCTAATAAATTCACTTAGGAGGTAATACTCAGCATTCTTTGAATATACCCAGTGTGTGGGCAAACATAATATTTCATGTGTCATGTGCATTAATAGCTTGCTAGATATCACTTCAATTCAAGTGATCCCATTGAGGCACAGATGCTAATGGATCTAATTTCACTTGTTCATTTTTATACAGCCCGTAGTAGTTATTCATTCAAAGAACATTTGTAGAAATTATGTAAAGTCTCATGATTTTCACTATTTAATAATTTCTGCCTGTGCTAATACTGGCTGCTCATTACAATAATGCTAATACATTCAGTTACTGCAGAACATTCAGCATTCATTTTTATACCCACTGTTTGTGTATGTGTGTGGGTGAAGGAAAACTATTTCTACTGTCAAAGTGTATTAATTTCTTTCCTCTTCCTAATAAATTCACTTACTACAATATATTTGACATTCATTGAACATAACTATGTTTGTGCATGTGGAAGCCTTGTTGTGCAACATCTATCATTTACCCTGTCGAAATTAGTTGAATACCCAAGTGTTTCCTGGAATTCAATGATTTGTGGTATTGCTCAAAGTTGCTACTCAGTAGATAGAAGATAAGAAATTCACTTACTACACAACATTTAGCATTCATTAAATATACCCAATGTAACTGTTCTCTCTCTCTCTCTCTCTCTCTCTCTCTCTCTCTCTCTCTCTCTCTCTCTGTGTGTGTGTGTGTGTGTATGTGTGTGTGTGTACCATAATTACTGGGTCAATTTGCATTCACTGATTTGTGGAAATTTGTTTAATCCCAGAGGTCCTTGAGGAACAGACATGAGCTGATCTGACTTCCTGTCTTCATTTCCATAAAGGCTGTAATATTTCATGTCTCAAAGACCTTTTTCAGAAATTCATTTAATTCCCCTGTGTTTCATGTTATTCCATAATTCTGGTGTTATTGAAAGCTGCATTTCTGTAGAGATGATACTAAATTCACTGAGTAGGGAATCCTAAACATTCACTGAACATACCCAGTGTGTTACTGTATATTTCTCAGATCAAAGTGAATTAATTATTTTGTTGAAATTAATTGAACTCATGTGGTTGCCATGAGGTTCTTTTAAGTGCTTGTGTGTTTTTATGTATTTTGACAAAGGTAGGAATACAGAGGCATGGAATAACAATCCACTGGTTCTTGGTGGTGATCATTTCAGATCCACTTAAGTGGTGACCGAAAATGTAGTTCTGAGAGGGGAATTGCCTTGTCTAATGTTCAGTGAGTTTCAATGGCTGGTGGAACTGCAAATAGCTTCAGGGGTTTTTGTACTATCCACAAGAAAATGCTTCCTCTACACCAAAATGTGAGTCCTGGACTGGGAGTTCTTTGGAAAATGTCAGAGTTTTCATTCAAATTCAACCTTGTATAATATTTCTTATGTCAGTGTCTATTAGATACTCTGTCAAAGTCCAGTGTCTATTAGATACTCTGTCAAAGTCCATGCAGTTCAGGAAAGTTTCCTGGAATTCAATAATTTCAGGTATTGCTCAAAGTTGCAATTCATAGATAAAATGGAATCAATTCTCTTAGGAGGTAAAATTAAGCATTCATTGACTATACCAACATATATGTGGATATGATATTTCATGTGTCACATGCATTAAGTGATTGGCTGAAGTGATGTCATTTCAAGTGATCACTTTGAGGCACAGTCTCTATTTGCAAAAAGGGTGTAGTGTTTCTTCCTACAAAGAACATTTTAGAAATTAATATAAATTCACAAGGTGTAATTTGTAAATAATTTCTGGTAGTGCTGAAAATGGCTGCTCTTCACTTCCTGCATAACATTCAGCCTTCATTTTATATACTCAGTGTTGGCTTTCATTTGTGTGTGTGTATAATATTTCTACTGTCAAATGTACTACTATTGTAGCAGGGAGGAGGATCAGAAGAAAACAGATAAGGCCTGAGTCCTGAGAAAGCAGCAAGGAGGTAGGGATGGCATAGCAGAGAGATAAAACCTGAGAAATCTGAACATGAGGAAGGTCATGTAGCACTAAGGAGGGGAAAGTCATGTAGCATTAGGATAAAGTAGCCAATAAAATTAAATATAACCATATATGGATTAGACCTTGCTTTTTGCTTCTGTAACCTGCTTGCAAGTGTATATTAAGTGAGACCCCTTTGTTCTTGGGGCTTGGCCTTTAGACATGAGTCCGCTGGGTCTGTGCTGGCACAATAAAATGTTTCTTCCTGCTAATTGCCTCAGATTCCCATATCTCATCTAGCAACCTCCTGCAACATTTCTTGGAGGATCATCCAGGATTGTGAAGATGGTGAGTTATCACCTTGTCACTGGGGTGCATCACCCTGGACCACCAGAAGGAGATCCCACCAGGTGCCAATGGACAACTTGATCTGGAGGGGGATTCATCTTCCTGGTGAGTTGGAGTGAGGGCCTTGGATGCACAGCAGAACTCGATGAGATGCAGGAACCAGCAAGTGAAGGGGTGCACTTCTCATCAGACTGGTAAGAACCCGGGTTTAAATTCAGGACTGCCCCAGGAGGCAGAAGGGGAGACTGATCACCTCCCAAAGATATCTAGTAACTGCCTTTATGGGGTGAAACTGTATCTATCAGGTTCAGGGGGTGGGATGGAAGTACTGGACTGTGTGAGATTATATGAAAATGTGAGCTGAGATGCAGCCCAGCTGCAAAGTGAGTGAGGAATTCCCTCCCACTCTGTGTCTGTCTAGCAGTCTGGTAATGGGAGGAGATGGGTGGAAATCAGAGTAAGAACACTCCCTTGGAGTGTATGATTAACAACTTTAGAAAGGGATTTGATGGAGACTATGGATTTAAGTTAACTCCAAAGAAGCTCAGGGTCCTCTGTGAAGTAGATTGGCCTGCTTTTGGTATAGGATGGCCCCAGAAGTGACCCAAAAGGGTCACTAGATTAAACTGTGGTTAATGAAGTTTACAGAGTAATTGTAAAAAAAAAAAAAAAAAAAACCTAACACCCAGAAGAATGGGAAAAGCAAAGAGGCTGAAATTGGTCTTCAAAAACCAGATTCTGTTGTTTAGTTAAATTCAGGTAACAATTTATTGGGTGAACTGAATAGAATCAGACTCTTTCAGTCTTGGTGGGTAGCTTTGGTGCTGCAGTTTGCACATCTCCCAAAATAGGCACCCTGAAGGAGGACTGAGGCTCAGCACTAACTGAACTCTTACAAAAATTAGCACATGAAGGATGGACTTGCACTGATATATAAGATCTGGTCTGACTTGAAAGAAAAGGATTGTTGCAGAAGGGCTGTGAATATAGAGAGGGGGAAGTGGGGGAATGGAAACAAAATTGCAATGAGGCCTTCATGGATGAAGCAAGGAGAGAGAGAGAAAGAGAGAGAAGAGAGAGGGGAGAGAGAGAGAAAGTAAAATGTCATGAAAGATTTGGAGACAGAAAAGGATGAAAGGCTTAATACACACCTTCAGTTGAGTTTTTATGTCTTAAAAATAAAAAGCAAATAGAAAACATTTTAGGATTATTAAAATATGCCAGAAATACTAAACTTGCTGGCACCTTTACTTCTAGGGAGTATATACAGGGAGAAACTACCTAAAAGGGCAAAAAGAAAAGGAGCAACTTTGACTGTTGCTGGTTTAAAAAAAAAAACTGTTCCAAAAGGTTGGTGCAGTAAAATTGGTCTGTTATTGAGATAGTCATGAGATGCTTATGTTTCCCTTGTTAATGGCTGGTTAGATTATGCATCCATCTAATAATGGTGTGCTCACAGTGTGTATGTATCTGTAAGCATCTTCAATATGGTTCTTAAACTGCTGTTATAAGGTTAATATGATACTCAAAGTAACAAAAATACCAGGGCATTTATTTTAAAGATCTCTGTTATAAACTGCTTAGGTTTTTACACATAAATATGTAAACATTTTGAGAAAGGTTCTTATTGTAGAGTCAATGTAAAAAATCATTACTCTGTTCTATTGATACTTTTAAGAAAACCAGTTATTAAACTTATTTCAATCAGGTCTCACTAAGCTGCAGGCATTCATGGGTTAACACTCCAGCTCAGATGAGAGGAGAAAAAAAAAAGAAAGAAAAGGGGGTCCACAGCCTTCAGCAGGAATCTTGGAATTTGTGTAGTTAAAGAAATGACTTTTGCATGTTTCATTCTGTCATAAATACAACCTGGCATTAAATTCTCTCTTATAATATATGGGTCTATTAACAAATGGGCTTTCTATAAATTGCTTTTATACAAAAATAATTTCAAGGTTGCTTTCTTTCTTGTTTTTTCATGCAAATGTAAGGCTCTAAGTTAAAAGATTTTATGAGTTATTCTCAACAAGTAACAAAATATATATTAAGGATATGGTTCTTAAAGATAAAAAATAAAAACATACTTTTGGATAAAAAGATTATATAAAAAATTAAAAGATTTGTCCTCAAAATTGTCTCAAAAAAAAAGATAAAGACAAGTTCCCCCAGGGGATACAAAGTAAATTGTCACAAAGATACAAAGTAAATTGCCATAAAAAGATGGAGCTTAGAGATGCTTTTGTAAGTGATTAAGTTGACGAAAATCTAAGAGTTACATTAAAGGTTTTGTTAGTCAAAATTTAATGTACTGATGTTAAACTAAAACTTAATTCTCTAAACTCATAACAACAAGGCTATCTTTAAAATATTGTATTGTTCTTCATAATACTTACAAAAATTGTTTTTAAAATGGTTTTTGTTTTGTCAAGATAACTGTCAGAAATTTTTGGTGCAACAGGTCAATCCACAAATTTTGCAAGACAACAAGAGTTTATTAAAACATAAAAAAAAAAAAAACAAGAGGAAGCTGAGCACAGGGAGAACTGCTGCACTGATATGAGGGTTAAAACAGATTTACTTAGGCAAAAAAAAATGCACCCTCCAGATAGGATTTTTAAAAAACTCAAAAAGGAGCACTACACTGAAAGTCAAGACCTGCAGTTTTTATTGGACTCAACAGAGTGGAGGTATTAGTCCTACTCCTTCCACATGTTGGATGGAGGGAATTTTTGGCCTGAGATGACCAGATTGGGAATGTTATTTTAGGGGGCTCCATTGACTACAGGCTGGTTGGTTCTTGCTGTATGTCATGACATATGTGTTAATGTCAACAATCTGGGATGTAATTCCTTATCAACATCTGAGCCATGATTCTTGGCCACTATGTTTCCTAACTTCACACTTAGCCACCATATATATTTACCTGTGCTCTCTGGTAATCTTTGTCAGGGTTTTGACTACTAAGATAACTGAGTCATGTTCATTTAAGAATCGGTTTATGTTGGGTTTAACAATGAGGACAGCCATGTTAGGACTAGATCCCTCCCCCATTGCAGATGGCTTACCTTTATCTCCCTGGATAGATTCCAAGGACAGTTGGGAAGACAGTGACCTAACTACAACTTATCTTTCTTGGTTGCCCAATAATAATATCCCTTAGTGATCTTCCTGGTACTTTTCCATTATCCCCCTATATCTAGCCTAAGCCTGTGTATGGTAATGGGCTCTAGCTCTCTTGCTTGGGTCTCCCTCCACAGGGCTCCTGCCTCAACAATAAACCCTGTATTGGTGTTTGAGCCATCTCTCTGCCTCTTATTTTCTAACAGTTTATATAAAACTTTCTAGATGACCTCATGGTTAAACAACTGATGTCTTGGGTGATTCTAATACAGTTGGTACCCTATATGTGTCGGTGACTGGGATATTTGTGTTTATTAAAAGTGTTCTTTCCCCCTACAACTGATAAAAATCTAAGGTTTTACTTCAAGAACAACTAAACTAATATGTATATATAACCTCTATAGAGCTGTGATGCTGTTGCTCGCTCCTATATATTAAATATATTTATGTTTTTCAAGTATATCAAGCCTTCTAAAATACAAAATTTATATAAACATAGTAACAAAAGGTTAGTGGTACTGATATACTGTTCTGTTAGTTGCTAAGTTGTCCATCAGAATTATAACCATGACTTAAGTTTTTGTCATTACAGTTCTGATTGATCCTTCTGGGGCATTTACAATCAAGTCCATTAAAAAATGACTCTAATAACTACTTATGTGTCAACATAAGCTTTTTAGACATATGTTTTTGTTAGATTTTGTTTTGTTTTGTCCTTGTCTAGAATCCCACTGCCTAACAGCCACACCTTCTAAGCCTCTTTGTTGCTTAAATTTGTCCAAAAGGGTCTAGTTGGCACTGACTCCCACCTGATCTGCTTGTTATTTCCCCACTAACATGGGACCACAAACAAACAAACAAACAAAATCCAGGAAAGAGCAACCAATCAAGAAAGATCTTCAGTATACCACCCTGAATGCACCCAATCTCTGATCTCAGAAGCTAAAGAAGGTTGGGTCTGGTTAGTACTTGGATTGGAAACAGATCTTCAGAAAAGACTGCTCAGAAACAAGCAGTTTGGAGAGAAGAGGGGAATGCCATCAAAGTTCAAATGGAGTCACTGGTGCCAGACCTCTCAAAAATAACCAAGGCCGAGAGGATTAAAGAAATGGTTCTTACACATGTGTGGCTATCTGGCATTAAAGCCCTTCTAAACACAAACTCATATTTTTAGACAGGGTCTTCTACTTAAATGGAGACAAAATAACTATTTTTACTGTCTTTAAACATGTCCTTTGATACTTAAAGATGGTGGTTTTAACTTTTTTAAACAATGAGTTTTCTTGGACATATATACTAACAGTATATTGTTGCCAAGGTAACTCTACTCAGTTAAAAAAATACTGTCTGGATAAATAAATAAATAAATAAAATGTCCAACCATTAAAACCCCATTGGAGGTTCCCTTTTGCTGTTATCTTGTCTATTACTCCCACTGCAGTTAAAGTAGCAGTGATTGCTCTTAGATCCACCACAATTGAGTCAAGCTAGCTTCTCCCAAGTGGGAGTGCATCCCTGATCCAGATTCACCATGTAGGATCACCCTCCAGAACCTGAGCACCCTCCATCAACAGGACTCTGCTTCCCAAGAAACAATAGGGGACCAAGAATGGTGAGACAACAGCCCTGCTCCATTCACTCCTGAAAGCTGACTAGTCTACTCATGGCAGAAGCTTAAGAAGTCAACTCTCCAATGGGACAAACAGGTTGTTTTTCACACCAGGTATCTCACTGTAATGCATTGTCACCTCTTGTCTGTATCTGTTGCTGTAGTTCTCACCCTAGTCTTTGCTATAGGCTTGGCAGAAACCACCCCCAATGACTGGACTCATGGTGAAAGGTTTTTATTTGCTCTCTTCTATCTCTTTTGGGCAGGATGCATAATTACTGTTTATTGTTACTGATCTGGTTTCCCTTCATGGCCCAAGAGCCTTCCTCCTGTGACCTATGTATGTGTACAACTAGGGCAGGAAGTGTTTTACTAGAACTTTACTTTTCCATACTTACTATTCCTGTGCAGACTCTGTCATCAGGTTATGCTCTAATAAGCCATAGACAAAGGTAGATGTGGAGGTACAGGCTGTGACTATGGGGGCCTAGCTTGGAAATTAGACTATAAGTCCAATGAAAAGTACATGTACAGGAGAGACAACTCTTGGCCATGTGATGATATAGGTTGTTATTATCGTCCTCATTGGAGTTGTGTTTCATAGGCTACATGAAGAAGGACAAAATACATAGCCCTCCTTCACAAGGGGAAAGCTTGTGGCACCAATAACCCTGTAAATTTCACTATACTTAGACCATCTAATTAAACACAAGGAAAAATAATTAGTATAAAAATAGATAAAAAGGGTCTTGACCCTGAGAGTTTAACACAACTCAAATTAGTAGCTGTTACCTATAAGAGTTCCTCATACCAAATTTTTCACTCCTTTTATAAGGAGATGAGGATCAAATTTTCCATCTCTGCCAAGGCTAAAAACTTTTTCCTCTCACTGGCTAAGTCTATAGCCCAGACACTAAATGTCACTTCATGTTATGTTTGTGGGGGGACCAACATGGGAGACTATTGGGATTGGAAAAAAGATGACAAAATGGCCTTCTGAGTAAATCATCCAGTACTGTGGTCCTGCCACCTGGGCAAAAACAGTATTGGGGCTATTGCACCCCTATACACACACACACACACACACACACACACACACACACACACACACATATGCTCAACCACATCATCAGCTGCAGGTTGTTGCTAAAATTATAACTAATGAAAGTGCAAGAGCCTTCAATTTGCTGGTAAAACAAAACACTAAGATGCACAATGCCATCTATCAGAACCACTTGGGCTTAGAATATTTGCTTGCTTCTGAGGAAGAAGTTTGTAATAAATTTAACCTAAACAACTGCTGCTTACAGATTAATGACCACTTGCAGTTTTCCTACCCAGAGAAAGCCTTGTAGGCTGAAACTTCTTGAGAATGAGGATCATAAAGAAAACCTTGGCTCCCTTAGGTCACCAATAAAGCTGTTTTAATTCAAAGAATAAAAAATTGAAGTGTGAAAGAAGAAACAAACACAAATAACGAAACTACTAGGAAATCAGACACCTGTGGCTCATGCCTACCTACTTAGGAAAGTGGGATCAGGATTGGTGAGGCTAGTCTGAGCTAATGTCCAAAATAACCAGAGCAAAGTAGACAGGAGATGTGGTTCAAGCTGTAGAGTACCTGCTTTGCACATATGAAGGTTTGAGTTCAAACACTAGTCCCCCAGATGGGAAAGGGGGGGACACATGCAGACATTTTGACTGATATTTGTCATAGTGTTCTGGAAAGACAAAGAAAGCTTCTGAGCTGGACAGTGTTGTATCATGATGCAGTGTTGTATCATGATGCAGAGGACATGCAGCTGGGAATATGAAAAAGATTTTAACTAGGACATGCTCAAGGAATTTGGTATGCTCTTCCCAGCTCTAAGATGGCACAAATTGGGTTCCTTTGTCCCTCTACAGGTTGTACCTGTTTGTTATGGCAGGGAATATAGCAGGTTGTTTAATGATGCAATAGAATCTTAACCTGGAGATGCTCATACTGGTCTAGTCATCTGGGTAGGTTTAGTGATTCCTTCCCTAGTTACAGAAAATCTGCTCCATCATGTACACATTTATTTATATTTTTCTGGACTTGATTCCTTTCTCCAGCCAGTCTTTCAACTGAAGTTTGTTTGGGTTGAAGGTACTAGGGGTGGCCCCAGAAACCTGAAATTTTCTGCTTACTGACAGAAAGCTAAGCTACAAGGACAGTCAATGCCTTTCTATTTCTTTAACTTTGTAAACGTTCATGTAGCAATCAGTGGGTGCAGTTGGTGTCCTAGGGCAGTTGTGTCTAGACAGAAGCTTTCAGACAGGTTGGGGGAACAAGAAATAAGCCACCACCATTCCCCTCCTGAGGAGAATCGAACTGCCAATGCAGAGGGTCTCCTGTCCTCTAACAATGACCATCCTATGACCTGTTTGCTCTGCCCTAACAAGGGCCTCCAGGTGGGTGTTCAGCCTTACCACTGGAGGTGAAACTCTGCTAGAGTGCTCCACTAGGCTGTGTAGGTCCTCAGTTCGATCCCCAACACTGCAAACAGTAATAATTATTAAAAAGTACTCAGCTCCATTAATAATGTAATACTACTTTAAAAAATGTGCTGGGCTTACAGCAAATTTCTGGATGAGCATAGCCTTTCTCAGCCAGACTTGAACACATCAAAGACAGGTATGATTTGTACTATGATCCTGTACTAAGCTTCTCTTTTGAATTTACTTTTTCAATGACCTCTCCTCCATTTTTTACTCAGGATGATAGTAGTGAGGCTTGATTGGAGTAGACCAGATTCCCAGTCCAGGGGATCATAGTCAGCCAGTCCCTACATGAGAAAGAGCCCAGTTTGTAACTTCATGTGATGTCCTGTAGCCTGCAGAGTCCTACTGGGCTGCAGTCAAGACTTGTCTTGGAACAGTTCCTGATAGTATCAAAAGAAACATCTACTAGTGTATATATGCCTAGCTAGGAAAGACTGAACCCTCTTTGAACAAGCATGGTGGTGTAGACCTTCTCTCTTTTTTTGGCATTAAAGTGACTTGAACTTGGGGCATCACACATACTACATAGCAATCTACCACATGTGTCATACCTCCAGCCCTCTTTTCTGTGCTTATTTTGGAGGTAGTTGTTTTGGTCTTTGACAGGTTGCACTCAAATTCTCTTTAACATTTCCCACTGTCTCTGGAGTGACAACCATGGGTTGCTACACTCAACTTTTTGCCATTGAGAGGAGGTGTCATCATCATTTTTGTCTGATCTGGGCTAGAACCATAATCTTTCTGATATCAGCCTCCCAACTATGCAGGATAACAGATTTAAATCACCAGTATCTATCTGTGGTTTGCATGCTTACTGTACAAGTGTTCTTCAAACTCCCATAGATGTCTCAATGTATGTGCCTTGGTTGTAGAGAGCCATTCAAGATGGCCTTGGCCATGTCCATCTAAAAATTTCCAGTGGAGTTCCAGATCTGGGAAATGAGAACAGCTAAAATTATACCTCGTAATAACCCCATCCAAACCTCTAACTCCAAAAGGACCAACTCAAGCATTGCTTCTAACAGGATAAGGCCATGTTATGGTTTGGATAAGAGATATTCCCCTCAGGCTCTTCTGTCAAAGACTGGATCTCCTGGTTGTGGATACAATCATTGGTCAGTGACTGGATCATGAAAGTTCTTACCTAATCCGTGGATTAATCCACTGATGAATTCATAATTTGATGGCATTGTTCTGAGGTGGTGGAAACATTGAGAGATGGGGCCTAGTTGTAGAAAGCAGGTCAATGGGAATGTGTTCTTTGGACTGTATCTTGTCCCTGCTCCCCCCCACAACCCCACTACTTCCTGGCTGACACGAGGCTAGCAGCATGCTGCGCCACATGCTCCTGTCTCCATGATATTTTGCCTTGACTCAGCCCAAAGCAATGGATCCACATGACTTGACTTTGAATGCAAACCTCTGAAACTGTGATTCAAAACAGATCCACCTGCTTTGTTTTTCTCAGAAATTTTGTCACACACATGAGAAGCTAACAGAACAGACCAGATCCCTAAGATGAACCCAGTGGCACACTCCCAACCCCATTACATGCCTGCTGAACAAAGCTTAAAGCTGCCAGGAGAACATAGTGTATGCTCTAGCCAACACCTGAGGATGATGCTAGAATCCTGACCTCCCTCCCTTTGAGCCTTCATAGAAACAGAACCCTTCCTGGTGTGATCCTTTGAGATGCATTCTATGTGAGGCTCCTTCAGACTCAGGACTGTTTTTCTCAAGATTTCCAAAGCCAATCCTTTTAAATGTAGTCATCAGGAAGTGCTCTGTCTCTCGGAGGGACAAGTCCTGCCTTCCTAATAATATTCAAGTAGCCCAGACACAGCTGACCTGATTAGACAGACATTGACTAAACCTTTGTTATTTTTCACTGTTCCCCTCCCCCAGTTTCCTTTTGCCCCAATGCTGTAGAATGTTTTTTTGTTTTTGTGCAAATCTGAATGGAGCTTAGCTCTGTTCTGTACAGTCAGTAGTTACTGAACACAATCTGTTTTCACAGCATCCACCAAGTCCAATTCAGTTTATCTTTCTCAGAAAAATTGCAAGCAAATCTGCTTTGAAATGAGGCATTTAGACAAGAATGGAGGGGAGGGACGCCCTGAACCTGGTCCTTTCGTGGCCCTGATGCCTACCTGGCTTTTCTAAAGCATTAGACTTGGCAAGACAGACTTAGAGTCTCTCTTCATGACTTAGGGGTAAGTCTGGAATGTGACATTTGTTGTGACCACAGCCACCTTCATAGATGCCATTTGGAATTAGGTGGGAAAACTGATTTTGAAAGTGGATGTTTCTCCCCTTCTCCATGTAGAAATATTGTTGTTTAATGTCAGTTGGACTACAATTTAGCACAATTCATTTCCTCATACTTGGCAGTTTTTCCTAAGATTAAAGATACACCTGGCATTAACTCAGAGTTTTACCTCTGCTTATTTCCATTAAAAGATGAAGACATAGATCCAAAAAGGTTTGTATAAAAATGTTCAGACCAATCAAAGAAATTTGCCCCTTACATGATAGACATTCAGTTTTCTTCCTTTAGTTATAGGAATTTATGAAGGACAGAGTGTATTTGTAGTAGGGGGACCATGGCATCTTAGGAACATTCTTATCATGTCAGGCATCGTAGCACAGGGGAGATGGACAGAAGGATGGGGAGTTCAAGGCCAGGCCAGCTATATAATGAGATCCTATTTAAGACAGACAAGGGCTGGGAATGTAGTTCAGTGTTAGAGAACATGTTCAGAAGTGTAAAGCCCAGCATTAGATCCCCAGCACCTGGAAAAAAAAGAAAGAAAGAAAGAAAGAAAAAGAACACCTTTCTTTTAGATTTGCCCTTCTTACAGAAACCAGCAAGTCTTGCACCCATAAGCTTTCTGGAAATATTGGAAAGGAATGATGCAAAAAGTTTCCTGTTGGTGCATCTCAAATGTCAGGTAACACAAGATTCCTTAAGATAACAGGCAATCAAAAATACTCACAGAGAGATTAGCTATCATGCCCCGAAACAGGGAATGGATCTATGTTATCCATCACCTGACAGGGATTTTCTTATAAATTCTCTTCATTACATCAAAAGCAGAAACCCTCAGTGATGCCAGGGATGGGAGGAACAGTCATGCAAAAATATACTAAGTGTGTAAAAGCAAAGAGCTCCAACAACTGCTCAGGGGAGTCCATAGAAACTGGGTAACACCAGACACTGCTTGGCAGGTCTGGGTGAACAGACACTGGGTGCAGAATTCCACTGGTTCCAGTGATGGGGATCAGATGGACAATCTTTTAAGGACATGACCCTACAACTTTCATGAGGCAATCATATAGAGACAGTTATCTGCATGCCAAGTTACCAATGCCAGGAGCACTGCTGTTATCTTAATTTCATCAAATTGTAAAAGGAAATCAAAATAGGGAAGGCAAGGAGAAAAACAATTACTGAAACAATCAAGATGCAGAAAGCTATCCCAGGGTCTTCTGTGGGCTGGTATGATTAGGTCACCACTGAAAACAATTCCAATTATTGGAGGACTTTAAGATGTCTTGGAAGTTTAGCTGTGCCAAATGTGTCTCAGTGTCATGTCCACTGTGACTTCTGTGTTACCCTCCCATTAGCTAAGGAGGACAGCCCTACCCTTCCTTCTCTGCTTGTTGTTCGTGCAGGCAAGTGAATGAAGATCAGGACATTGAAGAATTAGGAAATCCACAGGAATAGGATTTGACACTGCTGCCATGGAAGATATATTTGCAGAACCTACTCAATGAGAGCATTACATAAACACTATTGTGTCATTTCTCTGCACTATGGAAGTATCTGCAGGAGGGACCAAAAATATATGTCCAAGGCTGATGACTGCAGCATGATTTGTAATCATATCATGAAAGCAATGGTTTTGCAAAAAACATTTTCAAACAAGTTAACTACATAGTGCAGGAAGTAAGGAGGATATTTGTTTGAGATAATAAAGAGGATGCTCATGCCGATGGCCCCTGTGGTGGACACAGCAACGTATAAATCTATGTAACCCTCAAATGGGATACTCCTGTTGGCATAGGAGTTGCACATAGAAAGTGAGGCCCACAGTTTTCCCTCTCACCTCCAAGCCTCCAGAAGGCTGAAGCAGAGCTATTGTCTTCCTGTCTTGTTCCCTGAATGTCCCCCAATCCTGAAGGCTGTATGTTAGTAGCTGCTGTGTGCCTAGAGAATCTGAGGTGAGGTGGCCAAGAACAGGTTCAAAATGACACCAAGAGTCCCTGGTGGGCTTGAACCACCAAGCTTTCTTTTAGCAGCTGAATGCACTAACTGATTACACCACAGAGACTCCAGCATTGTGGCTGTTCAGGATGAGGATGTACAAGGAAGGCCTGATCACTGCAGCCACTCCTCCAGGGCCTGCAGGCCTCCCAGGCTGCAAAGCTTTGGATTACTTGGAGACAAGGGTGGTGCCTAGTGCACTTGGCCCATTGGAAACCCATGCGATGGGGCAGGAAGGTGCCCTATGGCCTTGACCTGCACTGGCCTCGCCTGCCTCAGAAACCCATGCCCAGCAGACCTGTGGCCCCCGAGTCGCTCTTCCAGTTCTGTGCTTGCAGTCTCCCAGGGAATCTGCTCCATGTCTCCCCCAACCAGGGGCAGGGAAGCTTCCGTTGCCATCTGTGCCATTCCTAAGCCATTGTTGGGGATTCTGGGTAATGGGGTTGTGTGTGAGGTTGCTCCCTTTGAGAAGATTCCCAGAGGCTCTGGATGTTGGGGTGATGGGAATTGCTTTCTATCCAGGCAACGTGGGACACAGAGGTGGCAAAAAGGAGAAGGTTAAGGAACGAAGTTCTCGCTGACAGCTGGCTGTGGCCCTCTAAAAAAAAAGCAGTCAAACATGACAAGTGCATGTGGGTTATAAGTATAAAGAATGCTATAGGTGGCTCATCCTTGCAGTGGCGGGCCTTGATGGTATAGTGGTTAGTAGTCTGCGTTGCAGCCACAGCAATCTCAATTGGAATCCGACTCACAGCAGTTGCAGCACTCCTTTTCTTTAAGGTTCTAATCTTTGCATCTGCGCCCTTAACTTAAGATCTCAGTGCATACAGTGCTCTGGAGTTCTCCAAGGTCAAGTACATGAAAGGAGCTTTGAGCACATGGTTGACATAGAAGTGAGGGCCTGTCTCTCCACTGGCTCATCGCTGTTTTGTATTCATGCAACACCGTAGCCATATGCCCTGTTTCTGCTTCAACTATTTCCATGATCCCTTGTGCTTCTCAGGATAAATGAGAAATGAAATGAGACTTGGAAGTCCAACTGCTGAATTTTAAATAACATCTAGTAAATGCAGTTAAATAGAAGACATTGGCATGCCCTAATCAATCACATACATATTTGCACAAATATCCAGGACATGGCTGATGAATTTGAACAACAGAAACCACTCCTAGATCTTGTGATAGGACACTTCTATCAGCCCAGAATGTCTGTGGAACCCCTTTTCCAGTGTGTCCCCACCATAATCCCACATGGGCTTTCGCTATTCTCATTTCTATACCCAGGATTACCTCTGCTTAGTCTTGAAGTTTATGTAAATGAACACCATACCATTATTGCCTCATTTTTTTTGTTGCTGTGTTTTTCTCACACAAGTTTAAAATTTTTTTCCCATTCTCCCATGTGTTGCCTGTGTCAGTGTTTCTGCTGTTATTGGTGAGTGTTATTCCATTGTGTGAATATGGTACACTTGATGGAAACAAGTTGTGGTTTCTAGTTGTGGTGTTGAGAGTAAAGTGGCTAGGGATATTAAAGTATGGGTCCTTCAGTGGACCAGGGCAATCACTTTTTAGAATAATCATACTGATGGAATTGTTGGGTTCAGGGTATAGGAGTATTTGTAGCTGTAGGAGAAGCTAGTAAGCAGTTTTCAAGAATGGTTGCACTATCTTAGGCTCTCACCAGCAAGTAGAGTTACAGTTATTTTAATTTCTTGTAACCACGTGGCTTTCACTGTATCTTAAATGTTGTCAATTATGATGGGTGTGTGTTTACATCCCATGGTATGATACATTTGTATTTCCTGAATGAACAATAATGTCCAGAGTCAGTGTGGAGGTGTAGCTCAAGCTGTAGAGTGCCTGCTTTGCAAGTACTAAATCCTTGAGTTGGAACCCCATTCCCACCAAAGAAAATTGTTTCTGCTGATGGAGTGGTTCATGTGGTAGAATCCCTGCCTAGCAAGTGCAAGGTCCTGGGTTCAAACATCCGTGCCACACAGAAAGAAAATATCCAGAGTCTTTTCTCACCCCATTTGGCCATGAAGAAATCCTCTTTGTGAAAGACCCTGTTTAAGTGTTTTTGCATATTTTATTGGTTTAATGGTTTTCCCTGTTTTTCTTTTTCCATGAACTTTTCATATTATGATGTTTAGATTCCAGATATTTGAATAGATAATACAGATAATTTCCATATTCCCCACACACAATTTCCTCTGCTCTTAACATCTTACACTGGAAATTATACATTTGTCTAAATTAATAGATATATTATTAGTTACCAAAGTCTCTATTTTATTCAGATTTCCTTTTTTTCTTAGTCTGGTATCTTTTTAACTATTGCTGGATTCCATGTGGAATAGTCCCTTGCATTGCTCATCACGCATATTTATGCTACTCTTGACTTTCATAGATGAGCAGACTTTTCTCATTTTTGATGTCCTTGAAAATTGGGATGTGTGTATGTCAGGTATTTTGAAGAATGTCCCTCCATTGGGGTTTGTTGGATGCGTTTCTTACAAGTGACTGGGAATACATTTTTCAGTTAGCTACATGCAGAACATGAGTGACAATGTGGGTCTTGCTCAGGGCAGCCAGCATGGTGTCTGAACTAAGGAGCCTGATTGCCATCCTTCTATGCACCCAAGGTCTAAGAACCTATCTTAACTAACCAGGAATGTGGAAGTGCAAAAATGCTCCAGAAAATTAGTGGTGGGTTCTTCTTCTGGGGAATCTCTGGAAACCAAAGTCCTCTGTTCAAGAGTTTAAGTTTCAGGACCACTTTAATTTAATTGAAATATTTAATTTCTCTGGAGACTTTTTCTTCTGCCCATGTGCTGTTTAGAAGTATGGTGTGTGACCTCCAGATTTGGTGCTATCCACTGTCTTTCTGTTTTGTTTACTTCCTGAGCCCCATTGTGGCCTGCAAGCAGACCTATGTGATTTCTATTCCTTTAAACTTGTTTAAATATGTTTTTTGGGCCTGGATGGACAGATGATGGTGAGCATTTCTCTTGAGCTTGAGAACAATCTGTGTAATGCTCTGGTTGAATGAAGAAATCTACCAACATTAGGTGGCTCCAGTTTTTCTGCTGGAGTGTCCAGTTTGGCTTCATCCTTGCTGGTTTTCTCCCTGCTGGAATTGTCAATGATGGAGAGAGGAAACCCAAGTTTCCAACTAAGAAGAGCATATTTCTTTGTATATCTTTGCAGTTCTTTCTGTTTACATCACATACTTTGATGCTGTATTGTGAGGCATATGTTTATTTAGGATTCCTTTTGTTTCCTGGGGGAGCTTAGCCCTTAATCATTATGTAATCCTCTTTATCCCTGATGATTTACTTGCCCCAGTCTTCTCTATCTGAAATTAATAAGCCTTCTCTAGCTATCCTTTTATTGTTATTACACAGAATCTATCTTTCCCCACCACTTCGCTTCTAATTTGTCTGTGTCTTCATATTTAAAGTAGGCTTGTTGCTATGCACAGGAGTGCACACCTGTATTTCCAGCTCCTGAGGAGGCTGAGGCCTGAAGATCACTGAAGCCCACAATTTCCAGACCAGCCAGAGCCAACAGTTATACCCTACATAGCTGAATTAGCATCTCATATTTGTAACTGTTTCTATTCATTGACCTCCCTTAATGTTTTTTCATTTGTCTTTGGTCCTCATGGTAGCTTCTTTGGTGTTTTAAGCATTTTGTATGATTCTATTTTGTCTTCTCCCAGTATATAAACTCTATTTCTTTTCAAACATTTTCAGTGGTTTTTCTATTGTTCATAATGTCGACTCACGACTAGTGGTAGGGAATGAATCCAAGGCCTTGCAACTTCAGCCATTGAGGGGGATCCCAGGATTGAGCATGTGTTTTAAAACTTTATTTCTCACACATGTCTCAAAATCAAATTCTAAATTAAGTCTCCTGGATTCAAAGAAATTTTGAGGGTTTCCAAAGGGTCCTTGATTATCACAAAAGAATTAATTTTTCCACATAATAATAGACATGCTTACTTCAGATATTTTTAACTATTTTTTGTTAGCATACATTAGTAGTAAAGTCAGTTTCATTGTGGTGATTCCATAAATGCATGTTCTTTGAACAAGTTCCCCTGTTAACTATATTCCCTTAACCCTTATCCCTCCTTATGGCTTCCTCCAACCCTGTCTGGTGGGTTTCAATAAGCTGTTTTCATGTACGTGTGTGTTACCTACTTCCATCCTTTTACCCCTCAGTACTCTCTGTTTTCCTTTCTTCCCACAGTCCCCCTTTGACCCTCAAGTCCACTATCACCATCAACGTCATTATTTTCATCATGAAGGTCTAGATTCCACTTATGAATGAAAACAGGTGATACCTGTCTTTTTGAGTTTGGCTTATCTCACTCAACATGATAATCTCCAGGTCAATTCATCTCCTGCAAGTGACATGAATTCATTGTTCTTTATGGCTGAATAATACTCAATTATATATATTCATATATATATATATGCATATATATGCATATATACATATATATGCATATGTATACATATACATACACATTATATATTATATATTTGTATATATATATACAATTTTTGTTATGTATTCATTTGTTTTGGGGGCACCCAGACTGACTCCACAGCTTGGCTACTGTGAACAATATTGCTATAAACATGGTTGTGTGTATGGGTTTCTCTCCTCTATGTTTATTTACAGTCTCTTAGACATATGTTCAGGAGTGATATGGCAGGTTCATAAGGCAAGTCAATTTTTGATTTTTTTAAGGAACCTCTATGCTGAATTACATAATGAGTGCACTAGTTTTCATTTCCACCAACAGTGTATAAGGGTTCCTTTTCCCCAACATTCTTAATAGTACTTTTTGTTGTTTGTTTTCTTTTTTCCTTTCTTTTTTTTTTTTTTTTTGCTAGTGGGGTTCGAACTCAGAGCTTCATGCTTGTTAGGCAGGCACTGTACTACTTCAGCCACTTCACCTGTTTTGTTGTTTCTTTCCATGACAATTGCCTTTCTGAATGGATGAGATGAAATCTCATTGTAGTTTGTTTGTTTGTTTTGTTTTTGGTGGTACTGGGGTTTGAGGTCAGGGCCTGGATCTTTTTAGGCAGTCACTCTACCACTTGAATCACTCAATGCAGTTTTGATTTACATTTTCTTTATGTCTAAAGTGTTTGTGTATATACTAGGCATTAGTAGTTCTTTTGACAACTGTCTGTTCAATTACTTTACCCATTTATTAATTGGATTATTTGTTCTTGTGCTATTTAAGTTTTTGATATCTTGGTATATTCTGGATAGTAATTGTTTATCTGTTGAATTGCTTCAAAGGATTTTCTCCCACTCTCTGGGATGTCTTTTGATTCTAGTCATTGTTTCCTTTGATGCACATGAGATTTTAATTTAATACAACCCCATTTATCCATAGTTGCTCTTATTTCCTGGACAATTGGAATCTTATTCAGAAAATTATTGCCTATGCTTATATCCTCCAGTGTTTTCCTGTAGTAGTTTCAAGATTTCAGATATTACTTCAAGATCATTGATCCAGGGGTGGTGAAGTGGCTCAAATGGTAAGACTGCCTGTCTAGCAAGTGTGAGGCCCTGAGTTCAGGCCCCAATAGAGTAAAACAAATATAATTAAAGCAAAATCATTGCTTCTTTTTGAGTTGCTTTTTATAGGATGAGAGATCACAATATACTTTCAGTCTTTTGCATGTAGATAACCAGTTTTATCTGTACCATTTGTTGATGACACAGTCTCTTCTCTATTGTATATTATTGGCTCATCTGTCAAAATTCAGATGGCTGTAGCTCTGTTAGTTTATTTCTGGGTGTTCTATTCTGTTCCCTTGTCTTCATGGCTATTTTTGTGCATGGTACTACCATACCAAATTTTTCACTCCTTTTATAAGGAGATGAGGAGCAAATTTTCCATCTCTGCCAAAGCTAAAAACTTTTTCCTCTCACTGGCTAAGTCTATAGCCCAGACACTAAATGTCACTTCATGTTATGTTTGTGGGGGGACCAACATGGGAGACTATTGGGATTGGAAAAAAGATGACAAAATGGCCTTCTGAGTAAATCATCCAGTACTGTGGTCCTGCCACCTGGGCAAAAACAGTATTGGGGCTATTGCACCCCTATATATACATACATACACACACACACACACACACACACACACACACACACACACACACACACATATGCTCAACCACATCATCAGCTGCAGGTTGTTGCTAAAATTATAACTAATGAAAGTGCAAGAGCCTTCAATTTGCTGGTAAAACAAAACACTAAGATGCACAATGCCATCTATCAGAACCACTTGGGCTTAGAATATATGCTTGCTTCTAAGGAAGAAGTTTGTAATAAATTTAACCTAAACAACTGCTGCTTACAGATTAATGATTTTTTAAAAGGTTGTAAAGGAGGTCACACACAGAATGAAAAAGCTTGCTCATGTCCCCATCCAGACTTGGAGAAGATGGGATCCCAATGGATCCAAAACCACTAGAGGATGGTTTTCTGCTTTAGGTCGATTCTAAGCCCTGATGGGGCAATAGGACTAATGCTAGAAGCATGCTTAATAGTGCCCTGCCTGGTTCCCCGGGTGGTTTATCGATGATTATAAAGGCTGTTATAGAAAGAAAAATGGCTACACATGTAATGATGCTATAAAAATACAAACCCCTAAATCAAGATGATGGTCTTTGACCCTAGGTGGTACTGACCATCAAAGGGAGGAATAATGTAGCAGGGAGGAGGATCAGAAGAAAACAGATTAGGCCTGAGTCCTGAGAAAGCAGCAAGGAGGTAGGGATGGCATAGCAGAGAGATAAAACCTGAGAAATCTGAACAAGAGGAAAGTCACATAGCACCAGGGAGGGGAAAGTCATGTAGCATTAGGATAAAGTAGCCAATAAAATTAAATATAACCATATATGGATTAGACCTTGCTTTTTGCTTCTGTAACCTGCTTGCAAGTGTATATAAGGTGAGATCCCTTTGTTCTCGGGGCTCAGCTTTTGGACATAAGTCTGTGCTGGCACAATAAAATGGTGCTTCCTGCTAATTTCCTCAGAGTCCCCTATCTCAGCTAGCAACTTCCCGCAACAATATCTTTGCTCTTTCTAATAAGTTCACATTCTACAAAATATTTGACACTTATTGAATATACCCACTGTTTGTGCATCTATAAGACTTAATGTTTCAAAGTCTATCTTTGACCACATCAAAATTACTTAAATTCACCATTGTTTTCTGGTATTCCATGAATTCTGTATTTCTCAAAGTCCATATTCAGTCAATCAGCTGGTAAATTCACTTCATAGATACCACTTAGGATTCCTTAAATATACCCACATTGTTTGTGTGTGAGTGTTGTATTTCTTGGGTCAATTTGCATTCACTGATTTGTAGAAATTAGATTGATTCCAGAAGTCACTATGAGGAACAGGCTTGAGGGGATCTGACTTCATGACTTCATTTCCAGAGAGGGTGTAATATTTCTGGTCTGAAAGTACGTTGGCAGCAAATAATTTAATTTCCCAGTATTTCATGGGCTCAAATAATTTCTAGTAGTACGCAAAGCTGCAGTTCACTGGAGAGATGCTAATAAATCCCTAGTGAGGGAAGACAATGCAGTCATTGAATGTACCCAGTGTGTGCCTGTTTGTCCTCAGGTCAAAGAGAATTAATTTCTTTGTTGAAATTAATTGAATTCATGGGGTCACCCTGAGGCTCTTGTCAGTGCTTGTTTGAGTTTGTGTATTTGGATGAACTCAGGAATACACAGGCACGAAATAAAAACCCACTGGTTCAGGGTGGTGTTAGTTCAGGTTCACTTAAGGGAATATCCTAAGGTGATTGAAGATGTACCTCTGAGAGTGCAGTTGCCTTCCCTAATGTGAAACGAGCTTTTTTAAATGGTGGATGGAACTGCAAATAGCCTGAGGGGTTTTTGTACCGTCCACAAGGAAGCACTTCCTCTCCACTGAAATGTGAGTCCAGAATTGGGAGTTCTTGGAAAACGTCAGAAATTTAGTTCCGGTACAAACTTGAAGAAGCTGACTGGGGAGAGTGCAGGACAAAAGTGATCCTCAGTTCTGAAGATGGTGCCGGTGCACTGCTCGACAACTGGTTGGTGTCTGGAGGGGGAGGGGCTACAGACTGAGGGCATCCACAGTGTGACCAATCAGAAAATACTTTGTTGTGATGTCACAGTGAGGTCACCTCCTGGGAACTGGGAGAGACCTAGGGCAGCTCCTGCCTGGCCTGTTGCTATGGCAACCCAGGGAGCAAAGCAGGAAGAACCTGGAGGAAATAAGACCTGTCTTGTGGAGATGACCTCTCAGTTAAGTGGTGTATAGGGAAATACCACAGGCACAACACGAGCACATGGATGATCTCAGTACATCAGCATTCGGGGATTCCATCCTTCACAGCTAGCCTAAGCTGCTTCACCCTCCTATTGGAACGTGCCCACAGGCATCTTGGGCCATTGGGCTTGGATCCCACTGAGCTGACCAGGCTGCCCTTGATCTCAAGGTGGCACACAGGCTGCCTTGATTTCACTGCCTCATCCTGACCACCTGATCTCAGTGAGGGGTATCGGCAGGCTGTGAAGAGAGGAATGAGGCCAAGGCATCAGCTGATCTGACATCACTTCTTCATTGGCCTGCAGGGTACACTACATCATGTCTCAAAGAACATTTGAAGAAATCAATTTGATTTGCACGAATTTCTTGGTATTCATTATGGACTCGTAATGCTGAAAGCTACATTTCTGTAGAAAAAAAGCCCACAAATTCAAATTCACTTGCTCCATATTTACCATTCATGGAACGTAGCCTGTGTGTGTGTGTGTGTGTGTGTAAAATGTTTCCTGTATCAGTGTCAGTTAGATAATACTCTGTCCAAGAAATTCAATTCAGGAATATTTCCTGGAATTCAATAATTTCGGGTATTGTTCAATGTTGCTATTCTGTAGAACAAATCTAATAAATTCTCTGAGAAGGTAATATTCAGCATTCATTGACTATGCCCAGTGTATGTGCAGGTATAATATCACATGTGTCAACATGCATCACTGGCTTGGTAGAAATTATTTCAATTCACTTCCAGGCACAGACTCTGTTGGATTAGGCTTCACTTGTTCATTTGCAAAAAGGTTGTAGTATGTCCTCCTTCCAAGATCATTTGTAGAACCAATGAAAATTCACGTGATTTTCTTGGTTCAGTCATTTTTGTTAGTGCTGAAAGTGGCTTCTCAGTAGAGTAGTGCCCATAATTTCCATTACTGGGTGTAACATTCCACATGCATTAAATATATGCATGGTGTGTGTGTGTGTGTGTGTGTGTGTGTGTGTTTAACATTTGTACTGTCATAGTGTATTAATTTCTTTGCTCTTTCTGTAAATTCACATACTACAAAACATTTCACATTCAGTGAATATACCCATTGTTTAGGCATTTATAAGACTTCTTGTGTCAAAATCTGTCATTAACCCTGTGGAAAATGATAGAATGCGCCAGCATGTCCTAATGTACAATGACTTCTGGTCTTCTACAAAGACCAGAAATAGCTCAATGTTGCTATTCAATAGTTAGAAGCTAAGAAATCCACTTACTAGATAACATTTAGGATTTATTAAATATACCTACTTTGGGTTTGTGTGTGTGTGTGTGTGTGTGTGTGTGTGTGTGTGTGTGTGTGTGTATGATATTTCATGGGTCAATTAGTATTTACTAATTTGTAGAAATTCAGTTCATTCCAAAAGTCACTTAGAGGAACAGCCTTGAGTTGATATGACTTTATGTCTTCAGTTCCATGAAAGGTGTACTGTTTTTTGTCTGAGAGATCATTTGAAGAAATTAATGTCCTTCCCAAGTGTTCCATGGTATTCAATAGTTTCTGGTGTTCTTGAAAGCTGCAGTTCACTGGAGAGATGCTAATAATTTCACTGAATACTAAACATTCATTGAATGTACCCTGTGTGTGCCTGTGTATTTCTCAGGTCAATGTGAATTAATTTCTTTGTGGGCATTAAGTGAATTTATGTGGTCACTTTGAGGTTCTTGCCAGCCAGTGTGTGTGTTTGCATGTTTTGATGAAGTTAGGAACAGAGAAGCCTGGAATAACAACCCCCTGGTTTCCAGTGTAAGTACATTTTGCGTCCACATAAGGGAATATCCTCAGGTGATGGAAGATATAGTTCTGAGAAGGAAATTGCCTCATCCAATGTTAAAGGAGTTTTCATGGCTGAGGGAGCTGCAAACAGCTTAAGGTGTTAGTGTACTAGCCACAAGAAACAATTCTCCAGCAAAATCCCCCTATTTCCATAGCTACTGGCAAGGGAGCTGCTCCCTCAGCCTGGCCAAAATAGCAGGGGTGGTCATCACAGTGTGATATCCCAACAAAGTCTTCTCTGATTGGTTATAAAGCATAAGCACTAACTCTGAAGCCCTGCCCCCTCCAGTTTGCTGGATCCTAGTTGACAGTACAATGGGGCCATCTTCTGGCCAGGAGGAGGTCATGTCTTGCAAGTTCAGCATGATCTGGCTGGGAACAAATTGTTCAAGTTCAATTTGGGATGAAATTTTGGATGTTTCCAAGAACTTAGAATCCTGGGTTCCAATTCTGATGTACAGAAAGGGGTTCCTGGCAGAGAGTGCATAAACATTTCATGCTCTTTAAAATTCCAACAGACTGTATTCTCCTTTGATATTTCACACATCAACTTTTTCTCAGAGCTACGTTTTCAATCACCATAGACTAATGTGTCACATGGATCTGAAATGTGCACCTTCAGGGTCCAGTGTATTCTCATTCACTGTCTCTGTCATCCTGATTTTAACACAACATGAAAACACAACACACACCCTGAAGCACACACACCCAAAAACACATTTGCTATCAGAAAAAAACACACAGTGAGTGTAAGAAGTGCATGTTACACAACATTTAGGAGGTGAAGATATTACCTTTTATCTACTGAACATCTGTAGTCAGCAAAAAACAGGGTCAGTTTGCATTCAACAAGAGTCCTGAAATGAATTGATATCTCTAAAAATCCTTTCATTCCAGATATGTTATGCTTTATTGAAAAGAGAAGAGAGGTCAGTGAATCTCCAGCCTGTGCCTCACCATGACCTCCTTCCACCCTAGGAAGCTCACTTGTACTGAGAAGGGAGGTAAACTGTGTGGACCAAAGTCAGGCTTTGCTTGATAGTGAGATCAAAGGTGACCTGGACAGCTCAGAGACATTTCTGCCACAAATATCCATAACCCTGTGTGTGCCCTCTCTCTTCTTCCTGAGTCACTATGGCTTGGGCTACCTCGACAGAATGGAATCTTCTAAAGCTCCTTTGCTCAATTTTGCCTTGTGCGAGTGCAGGAACTGTTTGCTTTTCCATCGAACAGGTTAATTGTGTTGTAGTCCTCCAGGCCAGGGCAGAGGTGTCCATGTTTTCCTGACAGTGCACCCTGTGTTGCCATAGCTAAGGTGAGGCACCTGCTCTCTCAGCCTTGTCAAAATAGCAGGGGTGGTAAGCACATTGTGATATCACGACAAAGTTTTCTCTGATTGGTTACATTGCATAGGCACTAATTCTGAGGACCCATCCCCTCCAGTTTATAGCACCCCAAGTGGCAGTACCCAGGGGCAATCTTCTGATAGGGAGGAGGCCATTGTCTTCCCTGTTCAGCATGACCTGACTGGTACCAAATTGTTCAAGGTCCAATTGGGATGAAATTTCTGATGTTCCCAACAACTTCGGATCCTGGATCCCATTTTGTTATGTAGATAGGGGTTCCAAGGAGAGAGTACAAGATACTTCAGGCACGCTGGAATTCCAAAAGCCACTAAAACTCTTTTGATATTGCACAAATCAATTTTTCTCACACAGCTACCTTTTCATTCACCGTGGGGTACTGCTTCACATGGACCTGAAATGTGTACCTTCAGAGACCAGTGGATCCTCACTCACTGTCTCTATCTTCCTGATTGTTATCACAACATGATATACACACGCACACAAACACACACACATAACACACAGAAGCACACACACAAATACATCCACACTTAGAAAAAAACACAGTGAGTGAAATCAGTGCATGTTACATATCACAATGAAGGTGAAGGTACCACCTTTTACCTTCAGAAAATCAATTGTTAGGCAAACAAGGGTCTTTCAACAAAAGAGCCCTGGAAGGAACTGATGTCTCTAAAAATGCTTTCATTCCAGAAATATTGTATCCTTTACTGAAAAAGGGAAGAGTGGCCAGTGAGTCCCCAGCCTGTGCCTCATGGTGACATCCTTGGCCCTGAGGCAGCCCCCTAGTACCAACAGGAGAGTTCCAGTGTTTTGACCAAAGTCAGGCTTTGCTTGCCAATGAGACAAAAGGTGGCCTGGACAGCTCAGAGCCAGGTCTGCCACAACTTTCCCAGAGCCCTGGGTGTACTCTCCTCTTTCTGAATCACTGCAGCTCAGGCTTCCTCTGCAGAAGGGAATCTTCCAAGGCTGCTAAGCTGAGATTTGCTTGTGCTCTTGCAGTAACTCTCTGTTTTCTCAAATCCCAGGTTCACTGAAGAGTCTTGCCTCAGGGCCAGGGGCAGTGACTTCCATGTTCTTCCTGCTTTTCTGTCTGTGTGGCCATAGCTATGGGTGAGGCAGCTGTTCAGCCTTCTCATGTAGCAACAGCGGTTAGCACACTGTGATGTCATGACCAAGTAATTTCTGATTGGTCACACTGTGTAGGCAGTAACTCAGTGGCCCGCCCCCTCCAGTTGACTGGTCCCCAGGTGGCAATATCCTGGGCACAATCTTCTGGTCAGAAGGAGGCATTGTCTTCCATGTGGAGCATTATCTGTCTGGGATCAAATTTTTCTGACTTTGACTTTGAAATTTCTGATATTTCCAAGAATTCCGAATCCTGGATTCCCATTTTGGTGTACAGAAAGTGCTTCCTGGGAGAGAGTACAAAACCTCTTCATGCTCTTTGGAATTCCATCTGCCATTAATATTCCTTTGATTTTGCATAAGTCAGTTTTTCTCAAAGAGCTACTTTTTCATTCACCATAGGATAATGCTTTACATGGGCCTTAAATGTGTACTTTCAGGGACCAGTGGATTCTTATTCACTGTCTCTGTCTTCCTGATTTTATCACAACATGAATCACACACACACACACACACACACAAAATCTTACACACTCAAATCCATTCACACTCAAAAAAAAAAAGAAAAAACTCACCATAATGTATTCAGTGCATGTTACATATCAAGTTGAATGTGAAGGTATTACCTTTTATCTTCTGAACATCAGTTTTCAGCAAAGTGAGGGTAACATTGTGTTCGACAAAAGAGTCCTAAAATGAACTGATGTCTCTAAAAATCCTTTCAGTCCAGAAACACTGTACCTTTATTGAGAAAGGGTATAAAGGTCAATTGATCTCCAATCTGTGCCTTAGAGTGATCTTCTTTCTCCCTAGTGTAAGAAAAATGATCTTTTCTAACAAAGTGTATATCACCTTCCTAGATTACTTACAATTTCTCTGTTTGCTATCTTAGTTGGCTTGCATTGTTTAAAGTGTTCCTGTTTCTTCTTCTGAATTCTTGTCCAGTTCCATTTCCCATGAAAATTGCCCACAAAATTATATGCCCTTACCCATCCCTTAGTTTTTTAGTTAACCAAGAAAGATCTGAATCTTTGACCTAGACAAGTCCCAGTTGAGGGGCAGGTACAACTGCATCAGGGAAACAAGGAGGTGCACTGTCAGCCATTTTGTGCTCATGTGTCTGCTCAGCTGGAGTAAGTACCTGCTTACACCCTTTTGATCAAAAGAAATTGTCTTGTCAAATTTTCTGTCTCTTGTGTGCTAGTTTTCAGAACTTAAGTGTCTTTAATTCCAACAATTTCAGGGATTATCCAGGATTTTACATACCATCTGTGAAGAGGGTCCCCAGCCCTTCCCCAGGAACAGGCGTCTTGCTGCCTGGTTGGGGCAGCCATGTGGTTTGGCATACAGAGACAACTTTCTGGATCTGTAAATGAACTCATACTCCAGAATTTCTTGACAATGAGGGTAAAAGAGCTCTGATAACAGGGATTTCAGTGACCTCATAAATTTTGTGCACAAACCCTGACAAGAAACATCAGGGGGGTGACCAAGTAATGTCTTGGTGGACTGGATAATGGAGGCTGTGTGATGTGTGAATGAGATGTGTTGGGTGACATGAAGTGAATGCGGAGTCCTGATCCACAGTTCTGAAGCAACATCAGACTGTTTAAGAGAATTAGATTCTTGAATCTAATCCAGGTCAGGAGCTTATGTTGACCCACCAGCTACCAAGAGGTGACTCAAGCTCCCATGAGGAATGTGGCTGGAGATGGACAAAGTAAAAGAGAATCAGAGTGCAAGAAACCTCCAAGGCAATGCAGGGGTTGAGCTCCTGATAGGCATAGCACAGTCAACCATAAGGGAGAAATGGGAAATAAAGGCAGGGAGGCCAACAAACAATGGTCAAGGATAAAATACCCTCTTGAGAGCCCCTAGGAAAGATGTTAAGATATTGGGGTGTAGCCCCCATAGTAAAGAGAAAAAGAAACAATGAATGGTCAATGGTCAAATACTGTTGTTTTATCTGGACCCAAGAACTAATCTTAAAGCTTTTTGGTTTTTGACCAAAATTTGGGTCTGACAAGGACTTGGTCTGCCAACTATTAACTCAACATGTAAATGACAAGAACCCAGTCACTTAATAGGAGATGGAATATGCCCTCTGTTGGAGACAGAGTCCCATAGTCCTGTTTCCACTTGAAGAAAAGAAAAAAAAAAACTTCTAACTGGGATTTACTCTCCCCCAACCTCTGCTCCTCCAGCTCAGGTACCAGAGCTGGCTCCCACTTCCCCACTCTCCCCCTTCCAGCCCTTCCACATCTGCCTCCCTTCAACTTCCTGCCCCTTCCCTCCCTACTCTGAAACCCTTCCCTACTGCGACTTCAAAGGTAGTTAGAATAACGGCATCAAGACATTGAGAATCTACCTTTTCCTCATTCTGAAGAAGATAAACCCCACTCCCTCTTTCCTCTCAGGAGGTTCCCTTTGGAGGAGGTGAAATTGGGTTTGTAAATGCTCCCTCTTACCAGCTCTGAGGTCCAAAATTTTAAAAAGGAGTTATGACTCCTTCTCGAGGATCTCTTCGGGGTCTCAGAACAAGATGATCAATTTCTGAGACCATGGATATATACCTGGGCTGAGTTAATGCCTATTTTGGGAATTCTCTTCTCAGGGGAGGAAAGAAACATGAACCATAGAGCAGCAATGGCTCTCTGGGAGCACAAACAGCCCCCAGAACAAAATGTCCTGGCAGCTGATGTTAAGTCTCCTAATCAAGATCCCTGATGGGATAGCAGCACCCCAGGGCACTGAGAAGACATAAGAGATGAGAGATTTAATAATAAGGGGATAATCAAAGGGAGGTGTTTATCACAATCATTAACTTTATAAATTTTCTGGGAAGCCAGGGACTTTGTATTCCAAAGAATAAGTTACAATTTTCTGAGACTGAAATAAAATATCTGGGACATTTGATCAGTAAGGGCCAATGAAGGATTGGTCCAGAAAGAATAGAAGGAACCACTGGTCTCCCATTCTCAGGAACAAAACAAGAATTAAGAAAGTTCCTTGGCTTAGTGGGATACTGCCAGTTGTGGATAGACACATTTGCCTTAAAACTAAATCTTTATGTCTCAAATTGACCCAAGAGGGACCAGCCCCCCTGCTTTGGACTCCCAAGGAGACAAAACAAGTAGATGAGCTAAAACAAGCCCTATCACAGCCCCAATGCTAGCCTTGCCGTCTCTTGAATAGCCTTTCACCTCTTTGCCAATGTAAACAAGGGAGTTGCCCTTGGGGTGCTAACCCAAAAATACAGGAGTCAACATCAACCTATGGCCTTCTTATCTAAATTTCTCAATCCTGTCACCCAAGGTTGGCCTGAGTGCATTCAGGCAATAGCAGCTATAGCCCTTCTAACCAAAGAGAGTAGAAAAATCACCTTTGGGGGAAGTCTAGTTATTAGCACCCACCCATCAAGTTAGAATGATCTTAAATCAAAAGATGGGTAGATAGCTGACAGATTCCAGGATCCTAAAGTATGAGGCTATCTTGCTAGAAAAGGATGACCTGACTTTCATTACTGATGAAGCCCTAAATCCAGCCACTTTCTTGGAAGAGGAAGCAGGAAGGAGGAACCCTAAACATAAATGTTTAGGTATTATTGAATACCAAACAAAACTAAGGCCAGACTTTGAGGGAACTCCTTTCCAGACCAGGTTCCATTTCTTCATGGGTACTTGAGGGAAAAAGACATAATGGGTAGGACTTGTTAGGCTGATTCCCTAACAATCAATCAGCCCAGACTTGCAAACTGTTTGCTGTAAATCAGACTCTTAAAAATCAGCCCACTAAATTAGTTTTAGAGATCAGATTACCTTGGATTAAATTCCTTCCCATAGCACTACTTAGGAAAGGACAGCCCCTAGAAAGGACATTGGCTTCCCCCTTATGAAATGCTTTATGGTCCTTCTTACCTTAGCCCATGCCACAACACCTAGGAAAAGGAGGAACATAGGCATAGACATTGCATCCAGCCACAGAGGCTCCTTTAGTCCCACATTTTTATATTGATGCCATTGGGGTTCCTAGAGAGGTGTCAAATGAATTTAAAGCCAGAAATCAAATTACAGCAGGATTTGAATCACTACCCTTTTGGTGGTCCACCATACATTAAAATGTTGATTTAATTAATTATATTTACTATAACCAACAAAGGTTTGTTAACTATACCAGGGACGCTATCAAAGGAATAGCAGAGCGATTGGGACCAACTAGTCAGATGGCTTGAGACATGTCTAATGGCTAGCATTAGACATGATGTTGGCTGAAAGGGAGGGGTTTGTATGATGATTGGAGTTTCATGTTGCATATATATATATATATATACTACAGCCCCAGTGGAACTATTAGTAAGGCCCTATAGGGATTAACTACCCGATCCAATGAGCTAGCTAAAAATTCAGGTATAAATGATCCCTTTACTAACTTAATGGAGAAATGGTTTGGGAAGTATAAGGGCTGGATGATCTCAATCTTAACTTCCTTGGTTGTAGTGGCTGGACTTTTAATTTGTATGATATTACATAATTACTTGTGTCCAAGGACCAATACAGCAGTTAATTGAAACAGCCCTCCCCAAACAATCACCCCCACTCTACCCAAATAATTTGTTCCTATTAAAAGCACAGAAACATGAGAATCAATGCTCCTAAATGAGTTTGAAGAAAAGAATTTAAATTAAAAGAGGGGGAAAACTGTAAGAAAAATGATCTTTTCTGTCAAAGTATATGTCACTCGTACATTACTTAAAATTCTTCAGGTCACCATCTTAAGTGACTTGTGTTGTTTAAAGGGCTTCTGTTTCTTCTTCTGGATTTTTGTAAAGTCCCATTACCACAAAAAATGCCTGCCAAATTGCATGCCCTAACCTATCCCCTAAGCCTTTTAGCCAATCAGGCAAGATTGTGAACCTTTGACCTGGACAAATCCCAGGTGAGGGGCAGGTACAACTGCGTCAGGGATATAAGGAGGAGCCACTGTCGGCCATTTTGTGCTTGGATGTCTGCTTAGTTGAGGTAAGTACATGCTTGCACCCTTTTGATCAAAGAGATTGCCTTGTCACAATTTTCTGTCTCTCGTGGGTCTTTTTTCAGCACCAGAGGGTCTTTAATTCCAACAAGAGCTACATTTTCAATCACTGTAAGGAGTTGCTTCAAGTGGGTCTGAATTGTTATCTTCAGGGACAAGGGGATTCTCATCCACTGTCTCTGTCTTCCTGATTTTATCACAATGTAAAAACACACACAGAGAGAAGCACACACACACAAACACATTCGCATTCAGAAAAATACACACATTGAGTGTATTCAGTGCATGTTACACATCACATAGGAGGTGAAGATATTACCTTTTACCTACTGAATATCCATTTTCAGCAAAATGAGAGTCCTTTTGTGTGCAACAAGAGTACTGAAATGAAGTGGTTGTCTCTAAAAATCCTTTCATTCCAGAAACACTGTATCCTTCATTGAAAAAGAGAAGAAATGTCAGTTAATCTCCAGCTTGTGCCTCACAGTGACCTCCTTCCCCCCTAGCCAGCCCACTAGTACCAACCAGGGAGGTACGGTGTTCAGAACAAAGTCAGACTTTGCTTGCAAGTGAGATCAAAGGTGGCCTGGAAAGCTAAGAGACAGGTCTGCCACAACTTTCTCAGAGCCTTGGGCACACTATCCTCTTTCTGAATCACTGCATCTTAGTCTTCCTCTGCAGAATGGAATCTTCCAAAGCTGCTAATCTGACCCTTGCCTTGTGCTCCTGCAGTAACTCTCCATTTTTCCAAAGCCCAGGTTCACTGAAGAGTCTTCCTTAGGGCCAGGGGCAGTGACCTCCATGTTCTTCCTGCTTTGCTCCCTGTTGCCATATCTACATGCCAGGCAGAAGCTCCCTCAGCCTTCTCAATACAGCAGGGGGATTCAGCCACTGCGATGTTGTGACAAAGACTTTTCTGATAGGTTACACCATGTAAGAGGTAATTCTGAGGCCCTGCCCCTGGCCATTTAAAGCACCCTAGTTGGTAGTATCCAGGGGCAATCTTCTGATCAGAAGAAGGCCATTGTCTTCCAAGTTCAGCACTATCTGGCTGGAACCAATTTGTTCAAGGTCATATTGAGATGAAATTTCTGAAGTTTCCCACAACCCCAAATCCTTGATTATTTTTTGGTATATAGGAAGTGGCTCCAGGTAGAGAATACATAAACCCTTCATGTGCTTTGGAATTCCAACAGCCATTAATATTCCTTTGACACATGACAAGTCAACTTCCATCTCAGAGCAACATCTTCAATCACTGTAGGCTTTTGCTTCAAGTGGACCTGAAATGTCCACCTTCAGCAACCAGTGGATTCTCACTCACCATCTCTCTTTCTCATTTCATCACAGAATGAAAACACACACAGAGAAGCACACACACATGAAACATTCACACTCAGAAACAAAAACACAGTGAGTGGATTCAGTGCATGTTACATATCACATAGGAAGAGAATATATTACCTTTTACCTACTGAATATCAATTTTCAGCACTATGAGAATAATTTTGCATGCAAATAAAGTGTCCTGAAATGAATTGATGTCTCTAAATATGCTTTTATTCAGAAATAATGTAACTTTTATTAAGAAAGAGAAGAGAGATCAGGTCATCTACAACATGTGACTCACAGTGAGTTCCTGTGCAGAAAGAAAGACTCCTGAAATGAATCAATGTCTCAAAAAAACCTTTCATTCCAATAATACTGTACCCTTCACTGAAATAGAGAAGTCAGTTTGACCCTAGCCTGTGCATCCCAGTGAACTCATTCTTCAATATACAGCTGACTAGTACCAATCAGGAAGGTCCAGTGTTCAGTTTGAGACACTGAAATGAAGGCAGGCTTTGCTCCACAGTGGGATCAAGGGCAGTAGTGTCAGCACAGTCAGATATATGTGACAACTTTCCAAGAGCCCGGTGTGCACTTTCCTCTTCCTGGTTCTCTGAAGCTTAGGCTACTTCTGCAGAGTGGGATCCCCAGAGACAGATATGCTTGATATTTGCATTGTGCACATGCTGTAACTGCCCATATTACAAACACACAGATTAACTGAGATGTCTACCCTATTGGCCAGGGGCAATGGCCTCCAAGTTCTTCCTACTTTGCTCCTGGTACTGCCATAGCTAAGGATCAGGCAGGAGCTTGCTCAAACCTTTCAGTGTGGCAGTGGAGGTCAGCCCACTGTGACGTCATGACAAAGTCTTTTCTGATTGGTTACACTGCTTAGGCACTAACTCTTAGGCCCTTCCCTTTACAGTTTACAGCAACTTGTGTGGCAATACCCTGGAACCACCTTCTGACCAGGACAAGGACATTGTTTTCCAAGTTCTGCAAATTCTGGCTTGGGTCAAATTGGGATGAAATTTCTGACATTTCCAAGAGCTCTGAACCCTGGATTAATGTTTTGGTATACAGGAAGTGACTCCTGGTAGAGTGTACAAAAATACTTCATGCTCTGTTCCAACAGCCATTAATACTCCTTTGAGGTTGGTCAAATCAAATTCTCAGAGCTACATCATCAACCACATTAAGGTATTTCTTCACTCTGAACTGAAATGTGCATCTTCAGGGATAGGTGGATTCTCATTCACTCTCTCTGCCTTTCTGATTTTATCACAATAGGCAAACACATACACACACATACAAATGCATTCACACTCAGACACAAATACACAGTGGACATATGCAGTGCATGTTTCATATCACATAGGAAGAGAAGATACTACCTTTTACTACTGAATATCAATTTTCAGAAATAGAATAAATTATGTAGAAAGGAAGACACCTGAAATGAATCAATGTCTCCAAATATCCATTCATTCCAATAATACTGTAGACTTTACTGAGTAAAGAAGTCAGTTCAACCCCATCCTGTGCATCACAGTGATCTCATTCCTCTGTATACAGCTGACTAATACCAAGCAGGGAGGTGCAGTGTTCGGTTTGGGAAATTGAAATTAATGTGGGCTTTGCTCCACTGTGGGATCAAGGGCAGGCTGGTCAGAGCAGTGAGATCCATGCAACAGCTTTCCAAGAGCCCTGTGTGCACTCTCCTCTTTATGGTTCTCTGCAGCTTAAGCTACCTCTGCAGAGTGGGATCCCCAGATACCGACATTCTGAGATTTTCATTGTACATGGGCTGAATGGCCCATATGACAAACACATAGGTTAACTGAGATGTTTACCCTATTGTCCAGGGGCAATAGCCTCCAAGTTTTTCCTACTTTGCTTCTGTGCTGCCATAGCTAAAGGCCAGGCGGGAACTCCCTCACACTCTCAAGGTGGCAGAGGAAGTCAGTTCACTGTGATGTCATGACAGTCTTTTCTGGCTGGTTACACTGCATAGGCACTAGCTCTTACACTCTGCCACCTACACTTTACACCAACCTGTGTGGCAGTACCCTGGGGCCATCTTCTGACCAAGACCAGGACATTGTCTTCCAAGTTCTGCATTTTTGGCTTGGGCCAAATGCTTCAATGTCCAATTGTGAAGAAATCTCTGATGTTTCCAAGATCTCCAAACCATGGATTAACATTTTGGTATGCAAAAAGTGATTCTGGTAGAGTGTACAAAAACTCTACATGCTCTTTCGAATTCCAACAGCCATTAGTACGCCTTTGATGTTAGACAAGTCAATTTCCCTCTTAAGCTACATCTTCAATCACATTAGGGTATTTCTTCACTCTGACCTGAAAATGTGCACCTTCAGGGATCAGTGGTTTCTCATTCCCTTTCTCTGCCTTCCTTATTTTTTCACAATATGCAAACACACACACACAAATGCATTCTCACTCAGACACAAATACACAATGGGCATATAATATCACATAGGAAGTGAAGATACTACCTTTTACCTTGTGAATATCAATGTTCAGAAATAGTGAACAGGAAAATCATCCTAAAAGCAGGTTATGAGGACACTGAGAAGTTGCTGGTTAACCATAAAATGGGTTCAGGGACAAGATAAAAGGCCCCATGCAGAGATAAATGCCCATTCTTGTCTTTCTTTGTCTCATTCTGTAAACACACTTCCCACTACAGATCCCTGCTGTCCATTCCGGCCTTTCTTTGTCACCTTCTGTAAACAGACTTCCCAACACAGGACCCCCACTGCTCCCACCTAAACAACCCAGATCCCCCAATGTAAGCACACCTATTAGCAACCACCACGTTCACTGTAACCTGATTCCTTGCACTTCCCTATAAGAATCCTGTAATTTCACTGCTCAGAGCCCAGAATTTTGAGCTCATGTGGGACCACCGCCATCAAATAAAGTCCGAGTTCTCCTACTTCTTGGAGTGTTACTTGGTCTCATTGGAATATATTTCCACAACATTTCCAGAGGCCCCAGCAAGATTCCAGCCATTCAGGCCCCATAAGCCACTGGCCCTGGCTGGACTGCACCAGAATAGAGAGGGACTTGGGACCAAATGAGACAGCAAACCACCTGACAGTATTCTGGGTCCTCCTTCACCCCAGAGTTCCAACCTTCTGAGTAGTCTTCCCCTGACTGGACTCCAAAAAGAAATGGACCAACTCACCTGGAAATTTCATCTGGACTTGGTAAGCCCTGGGGGAAAGACAGCCCTCACCATGGGAGGCCCAAAGTCCCTAGTGGGGAATCCAGTTTCCAGGGACAAAAGAGAGTGAGCTGAGACATAGCGCTAGGGTTTTGAGGGAATGAGAGAGAGATATCACAGCTCAGCATGTGAGGAGGACTCACCGAGAGAGAGAGGACCTTGAGGGAAGATTGGCCAGTGGTGGATGGCAGTTGGAGGTGCACTGAGGCAGAGGAACTTCACTGTGAGCTAGTGAGAGAGTGGCGTTTTCTGGGATCAGGGGTTCCAACAAAGCAGCTCAGATCCCGGAGGAAGGGAATGGTAGTTGAGAGAGAGAGAGAGAGAGTGCAGGATGGGGCGGGGGAGGCCGGGAGAGCAAGGTCAGTGCCAGGAGCTCACCTGATCCAAGTCACAGCACCAAATGTTAGGAAAAATGCCACTCTCAAAGAAAGCTCATGAGAGAAGTCTCACGTCCATAGAGCAAAGTTTAATGGCAGGCCCAAACTGCCAGGCTGGCTGGGAAAAGATGGCTCATCAGCGACCCTGGGCCAGGCGTGGTTTTTATAGAAGGAGGAGGTTAAGGAAGTTAGTGCATGTGCAGTTGTCTCTAGTAGGGGTGGGGCTGTCTTAGAGTGAGGGAATTTGTCCTTGGGAGTTTCTCAAGTGAAGTCTGAGGGTAAAATGGCTGCTGATTTATAAATGGTGACATTATTGTTCTATTGACTGTGCATAACAAAAGACTCCTGAAAAAAAATCAATGTCTCCAAATATCCTTTAATTCCAGAAATACTGTACCCTTTATTGAAATAGAGAAGTCAGCTCACCCCCAACCTGTGCATTCCTCCCTGGGCAGCCTTTGAATACCAAACATGAATGTCTGGTGTTCTTTTTACAACACTGAAATGAATTCAGGCTTTGTTCCATAGTGAGATCAAGGCAGCCTGGTCAGCACAGTGAGATCTATGCCACAACTTTCCAATAGCCCTGTGTGCACTGTCCTCTTCCTGCTTCTCTGCAGCTTAGGCTACATCTGCAGAGTGGGATCCCAGGATGATGCTATGCTGAGATTTGCCTTGTTCACGTGTTTTAACTGTCCATGTTATCAACACACAGGTTAACTGAGATGTCTACCCTATGGGCCATGGGTAGTTGCCTCCAAGTTCTTCCTGCTTTGCTCTGTGTGCTTCCATAGCTAAAGAGAAGGTAGGAGCACCCTCAGCCTTCTCAACATGGAAGGGGAGGTGAGCCCAATGTGATGTTATGACAAATGGTTACACTTCGTAGGCACTAAATCTCTGGCCTTGCCCCTCCAGTTTACAGCACCCTAAGTGGTGTACCCTGGGGACATCTTCTGACCAGGAATAGGTCATTGTTTTCCAATTTCTGCATTATCTGTCTGGGACCAAATTGTTCAGGGTCAAATTGGGATGAAATTTCTGACGTTTCCAAGAACTCTGGATCCTGGATTATTGTTTGGTATACAGGAAGGTATTCCTAGTAGAGACTACAAAGGCACTTCATGCTCTTTGGAATTCCAACAGCCATTAATACTTCTTTGACATTGGACAAGTCACTTTCCATCTCAGAGCTACATCTTCAATCACCATAGGTTATTTCTTCAAGTGGACCTGAAATGTCCACCTTCAGGGACCAGTGGATTCTCATTCACTGTCTCGGTCTTCCTGACTTTATCACAATACGCAAACACACACACACAGAGACACCATGCACATAAACACATTTACACTCAGATACAAACACACAGTGGGTATATTCGGTTCATGTTAAATATCATAGGAAGTGAACTTATTACCTTTTACCTACTAAATATCAATTTCCAGCAATATGAGAAATTATTATGTGCAAAGAATGAGTCCTGAAATGAATTAATTATCTAAATAGCCTTTCTTTGCAGAAATTCTGTACCCTTTATGCAAATAGAGAAGTCAAGTTCAACTCCAGCCTGTGCCTCACAGTGACCTCCTACTTCCCTAGGCAGTGAATTAATACCAAGCAGGGAGGTCTGGTGTTCAGGTTGTGACACTGAATTGAAGGCAGGCTTTGCTCCACAGTGAGATCAAGGGCTGCCTGGTCAGCACAGTGACATCTATGTCACAAATTTCCAAGAGCCCTGTGTGCACTCTTCTCTTACTGGGTTACTACAGCTTTGTGTACTTCTGGATAATGGGATCCCCTGATGCTGTTATGCTGACATTTGGCATGTGCTTGTGCTGTGACTGTCCATCTTATGAATGTACAGATTAACTGAGATGTCCTCCCTACATGCTAGGGGCAGTAGCCTCCAAGTTTTTCCTGCTTTGCTACCTGTGCTGCCACAGCAACAAGCCAGGCAGGAGCTCCCTCAACTCTGCCAAAGTTTCAGAAGGGTGAACCCAAGGTGATGTCATGACAAAGGATTTTCTGATTGGTCACACTGCATACTCAGAGGCCCTGCCCCCTCCAGTTTGCAGCAGCCTAGGTGTCAGTGCCCTGGGGCCATCTTCTGACTAGGAGGAGGCCATTTTCTTCCAAGTTCTGCATTATATAACTGGGACCAAAATGTTCAAGGTTGAATTGGGATGAAATTTATGACTTTTCCAAGAACTATGAATCTTGGATCAACGTTTTGGTATAGAGGAAGTAATCCCTGCTAGAGTGTACAAAAACCTTATATGCTCTTTGGAATTCCAACAGCCATTAGTACACCTTTGACATTGGACAAGTTACTTTCCCTCTCAGTGTTACAGGAAACTTGAACAGATACAAGGGACTCTGAAGCAACTAAGCAATGCTTTATTGTGCTGTCACAGACTCAGTGCCCTGAGAACAAAGGGGTCTCTCCTTATGTACTCTGGCAAGCAGACTACAGAGGCAGTAAAATAAAGAAACAAGGTTTAACTCATATATGGTTATATGCAATTCTATAGGCTGCTTCACCCTAGTGCTAAGTGCCCTTTTACTCCTAGTGCTATGTGACCTTCTTCACATTTGGATTCTTTAGGTTTTATCTCTCTGCTATGCTACCCCTTCTCCCCTGCTACTTTATCAGAATACACGCCTGTCTGTTTCTCTTCTGGTCCTCCTCCCTGTAACATTATTCCCCCCTTTGATGCTGGGACCCACCTGGGGTCAAAGAGCATCATCTTTATTTAGGGGTTTATATTTCCATAGCATCATTACATGGGAGGCTGTTTTTCTTTCTACAGTGGTTTCCATAATGGTCCTGACTGACTTCAACACCTGGGAAACCAGGCAGGGTAACATCAAACACACTCCCAAAATTAGACTCACCACTCCTATCAGGGTTTTGAATCTGCCCAAGGCAGAGAACCACATCCAAACAGACTGTTTTGGTCCCATCCTTTCCACACCTGTAAGGGTTCATGTGCCATCTTTCTAATATTAGTGGTAATTTCTGTTACTGCTTTAACCTTGTCATCTATGTGGAGGCAACAGTCCAATTGGTTGAACTTGCCACATGCTCCCTCTTCTTCTACCAGAAGATAATTCAAAGCCAGGTGATTTTGATATATAGAGACACATTTGGGTTTGTTGCTTGGCCAGTAGCTCTAGGGTAGAGGCATTCTGGTTAGTAATAATTTCCATGACTGGCTGCAACCTAATAATTCTGTTGAGACATAGGAGTCTGGTAACCCCAGTTCCCCTCCTGTGCCCAGGTGGATGGTCCATAAGTCTCAATAATACTCTGTGAAGGCCATTCATCTCCACATCTCTGTCAGCCCCCCACCTCAAGATCTCTTTTCATTCTAATCCCCACAGTTTCATAAAGGGGAACCCCCCCAACTGTTCCCCTTGGAGGTTGGGCAAAAGGAAGAGCCCAGGCTGAATAACTTCTATAGTACAGCTTCCCTTCCAAGTCCTAGGGAGTTTGGTATAAGATCACTTTCAACATATCCAAAATAATCCATCTGGTGCCCTCCACCACACTAGGTCAGTATTGGTAAGGTTATTCCAATATTTGCCAATTTCAGGGATGCCTTGGAATGGGTTTGCCTTGCCTGTAGTAGAACAATTTAAGAGGCTGTCATTGGTTGGATAATCATGACATTGATTGGGAACCACTTTCCAATGGGAGCAATGTCCAATACCATTTAGGCTCATCGAGCCACCAGGTTAGATTAGTCCCATTCCAAGAGAGTACCCTTTTTACAAGGGGTTCCCCTACCCACTTTAATACTCTGACCCCATTCTTTTGATACATTCTTCCCCAATTACCTCTGATGCGAGAATCCAGGTCTGAGGTCAGTTACTCTCTTGACTAGTTATACATTGATTCCACAATAAAACTTGGTAGGCATTTAAACTGGTCCCTTTCCAATGCCATTCCTCACTCATGAGAGTGCATCCACACACCCAGCAGTTTGTGACATTTAGTTCTTTAGCAATTCTTTCTGCCAGGTCTACAAAAAAGATTTTTTCCTTTGTTGGGAGGTCCAATCTTTTGCCTAATTCATCTCTGATTTTATTATACAGTGGCCCAGAGCTTTGAGTGACAACTGGCACTGGCCTGGGTGAGAGTACCTTTGACACTTGGTGTGCTGTCTCTCTAATGAGTTGCTCCTGAGCTATGTTCTGGACTCCCCCACCAGCAGAGCTTCCCCAATATCCCAAGTAAGTCCAGCAGACCAATTCTCCCTGCTTTCCATGACAAATATAGCCTGCATTATTCCCCTTACTCTGGGGCTTCCAGTATTGTGTACCAGCAACATCACAAACCTGAGGAGTATATGAGCCAATGTAACATCCAACTTTTTGGTGGGTATATTGATACAAAGTATGGCTGTGTGGAGGTCCTAAAAAAGGCTCTTTTATAACATTTAGCACATGGGGGAAACCTTGCAAGGGCCAATCCAAATAGTAGGTCCAAGTATGTAGAGGAAAACAGGGGTGTGGCCCATGTCTGAGCTTCCACTATGTGTAGACTAGTCAGCTTCAGGAATAACTAGAGCAGGGCTATTCTCTCATTGTTTGTTTCCCAAAAGTGGAGTCCTCCCAAGGAAGAGCACTGACATTCTAGAGGGTGATCTTACACAACGAAGCCAGATCAGGGATATACTCCCACTCAAGAGAAGCTGGCTTGACTCAGCTGTAGTGAATCCAAGGAGCTATCTCTGCTACTTTGACTGTAGTAGGGGTAGACAAAATAACAACAAAAGGGCCTCTCCAATGAGGCTTTAATGGTTGAACATTCTATTCCTTTGCCCAGATGGCATTCCTGGCCTGTAAGTGGGTGTAGGAGCTGTCAGGCTGGCAGGAAGTCTCTGCTAGACCCAGTCATTGATCTTTGAGAGAGTCAACCCAAGGGCCTGCATCTGCCGCCCCAAGGTGAGGTCACCTATTTCCTTAAGATCCCCCCTTATGCCCTTGATTAAGGAGGTGGGCATCCATAAAGGACTTCAAAAGGTGAGAGCACTGTCTACTTCATGGGACTAGACCTAATCCATAGTAATGCTATGGGAAGTAATTTATCCCACTGCAGATGGGACTCCTGACACAGTTTTCCTAACTGTGATTTTAGGGTTCTATTCATGTGCTCCACTTTTCCTGAACTCTGGGGGCAGTAGGCCATACGCAACTTCCAAGTGACTCCTAAGCCCTTAGTTATTAGCTTTACCACCTCTGCCACAAAAGCTGGCCCATTATCTGACCCAATAGACACAAGTATGCCAAACCAAGGGATGACTTCCTTTAACAGACATCTGGCCACCTCCCGAGACTTTTCAGTCCATGTGGGGAAGTCTTCCGCCCATCTGGAGAAGATACAAACAAATACCAACAGATATTTGCATCCTCAAGCTCATGGCATTTCAGTGAAGTCTATGATCAAGTTTTCAAGAGGAGTTTCACCAACACTCTGTGCCTGGGAAGCGCACTTAGACTTTGTCTGGGGTTATTTTTAGCACATGGCTACATCTCTCACATACTTCCTTACTTATGCTGGAGAACTTGAGGACATAAAAATGCTGAGCCAGGATGGTCTCAAGGGTTGTCTGCCCTGAAGGAGTTCCTTCATGGAACTGCTTGACAAATGTAGGGGCCAGCAACTCAGGTATGCCAATGTGCTCATCAGCAAACTTCCACCATCCGTTTAGTAGAAAAATTCCTTCTTCAGTCTTAAGCCAAGCCTGTTCCTGTGGTGTGTACCATGGGTCCCATTCAGCTAAGGGGCATGGGAACAAGGCAGTCATCAGAACGGTTGGGGCTGGTACCCTCATGAGGGCCACTTATTTGGCCTCTTTGTCATCTCTCCAGTTTCCCTGGGCAATTGTTGCATCTCCCTTCTGGTGCCCCGAGCAGTGTATAGCTGCCACCCATTTAGGGGCCCACACAGGATCTAGCAATTTGAGGATTTCCTGCCCATACTTGATACTTTTTCCTCCTGAGTTAACAAGTCCCCTCTTCTTATATAAGACCCCATGGACATGAATGGTTGTGAAGGCATATTTAGAGTCAGTGTAGATGTTTACTCATACTCTCGCAGTGAGCTAGAATACCCACATGAGGATAACAAGTTCAGCCATTTGCACAGAAGTCCCAACTGGCAGTGGGCAGGGCTCAATAACTGAGTCCAAAGTTACCACCACATAACTAGCAAAGCTGCTGCCATCTTGAAATATTTAACATCCAGATTGCTGATAGGCTGATCAGTTGATCTGGCCAGCTCAAGAAAAACCTCATCCATAAGCAGTCATGCTCTGGGAGGCCCAAGTCAATCGGCAATAGAGTGGCTGGGTTTAGCGTCTTAACAACCTCCTACTGGATGTGCAGGTTTTCACATAACATACTCTGGTATTTTACCATCTGAGAGTTAGGCAGCCAATAATTTCCCTTGTACTCCATGAGTGTCAGGACAGAGCTCTTGCCGTAGGGTGAGCTTGTCTGCTTCTGTTACCAGGACAGCAATGGCTGCTAGGGCATGAAAGCCAAGTGGCCAGCCTAAGGAAATGGTATCAAATTGTTTTGACAAGTAAGCCATTGGACAGTGCCAGGAGCCCAATAACTGAGTCACTCAGTTACTGAGTGAGTAAGTTGATCCTTTTCACTCATGGGCATACAGGAAAAAGGGTTTCATCACATCCAGCAGTCCTAGAGCAAGGACATTGGTGAGTGCCATCTTGATTTCTTTAAAGGCTTTCTCTTGCTCCCTGCCCCATACTAAAGGCTCCTGTTCTCCCCCTTTTGTAGCTTCATAGAGGGTTTTTACCAAGAGGGAGTAGTTAGGGATCCAAATTCAGCAGAAACCTGCAGCTCCCAAAAACTCTCTAATTTGCCAGTGGGTCTTAGGGGCTGGGATGGAACATATAGCCTGTTTCCTCACAGGGCCAAGCCTGCATTGCCCCTGGAACATGTGAAAGCCGAGGTAATTGGCAGTGTTTTGGCAAATCTGGGTCTTTTTCCTAGAGACTTTGTATCCTGCTTCCTATAAAAGAGAAAGGAGAAGGCACATCTCTTCCATAAATTCCTCCTGAGATGGTCCAGACAGCAGGAGGTCATCTACATACTGGAGGAATGTACAGCTGTGCTGGTTGGCTGAGAGGCTTTTAGTCACATACCAAGGCAGTTCCAAAGACAGTGGGTGAATTTTTGAAACCCTGTGGCAATCAAGTCCATGTTAGTTGCCCCTTTTCCCCAGTGTTGGGATTTTCCCATTGGAAGGCAAAAATAGGGCTGATTCTGTGTGTCCAGGCAGATGCAGAAGAATGTGACTTTAAGGTCTAGGCAGGTAAAAAACTTTGCTCATCTAGGACAAGGCCCAAAACCGTGTGTGGACTATGGGATGCAAGGTGACAGTTGCTGAATTTACTACCTGGACGTCCTGAACTTGCATGAAATCCTCAGCCCCTGGTTTCTGGACTGGTAATAAGGGGGTGTTCCAGGATGACTGACAAGGTCAGAGGATCCCATGTTTTAAGAGTCTGTCAAAGTGTTTTCTTAATTCTGACCTGGGTCTCACAAGAAGTGAAGTACTGTTTCTGGCTGATGGGGGTGACTGCTGGCTTTAGTTCCACCAGTACTGGGGGCACATTTTGGTCCAGACCTGGGGGTTATCTTCAGCCTATACACGTGGAATCTTTTTTTTTATTATTGTTCTATTATTCACATGTGCATACAAGGCTTGGGTCATTTCTCCCCCTGCCCCTACCTCCTCCCTTACCACCCACTCCACCCCCTCACACTCCCCCTCACCCCCTCAATACCCAGCAGAAACTATTTTGCCCTTATCTCTAATTTTGTTGAAGAGAGAGTATAAGCAATAATAGGAAGGACCAAGGGTTTTTGCTGGTTGAGATAAGGATAGCTATACAGGGAGTTGACTCACATTAATTTCCTGTGTGTGTGTGTGTTACCTTCTAGGTTAGTTCTTTTTTATCTAAACTTTTCTCTAGTTCCTGGTCCCCTTCTCCTATTGGCCTCAGTTGTTTTTAAGGTATCTGCTTTAGTTTCTCTGCATTAAGGGCAACAAATGCTAGCTAATTTTTTAGGTGTCTTACCTATCCTCACCCCTCCCTTGTGTGCTCTCACTTTTATCATGTGCTCAAAGTCCAATCCCCCTGTTGTGCTTGCCCTTGATCTAATGTCCACATATGAGGGAGAACATATGATTTTTGGTCTTTTGGGCCAGGCTAACCTCACTCAGAATGATGTTCTCCAATTCCATCAATTTACCAGCGAATGATAACATTTCGTTCTTCTTCAAGGCTACATAAAATTCCATTGTGTATTAAAAATCACATTTTCTTAATCCATTCATCAGTGGTGGGGCATCTTGGCTGTTTCCATAACTTGGCTATTGTGAATAGTGCCGCAATAAACATGGGTGTGCAGGTGCCTCTGGAGTAACCTGTGTCACATTCTTTTGGGTATATCCCCAAGAGTGGTATTGCTGGATCAAATGGTAGATCAATGTTTAGCTTTTTAAGTAGCCTCCAAATTTTTTTCCAGAGTGGTTGTACTAGTTTACACTCCCACCAACAGTGTAAGAGGGTTTCTTTTTCCCCACATAATCACCAACAATATAATGTCCTGAAGGCATTTGTCATCACCCTTGGGGATTGCCTCTGCCTCTGCCTGGATTAGCTTGCCAGGGCCCATCTGACTGTCCAGAAAGGGCTGCTGCAAGGACATCCACTTTCTTTTTCATCTTTTGTCAGCCTCCCACCTAGCTTCCTGATCTCAATTGAGTAAAAACTTTGTGGCCACTCCATAAGCTGGCTAGTGTTCATTCCAGCAAAGCCCTCCAGTTTCTGCAATTTTTGCCTTGTGTCTCTCTGGACCTGGCCAACAAAAGTGGCTTTAATCATCTGGTTTTCAGTGGCTTCTGGGTCAAAGGAGGTGTACAAATGAAAAGCCTCATACAAACACTCATAGAACTGGCTGAGACTCTCATCTGTTTCTTGGAGGACTTCCAATGTTTTGCTCATGTTCATGGCCTTTCCCTCTCCCTTGCCTCCCAATAACGCCTCTTGATATCATTCAAATCACTGGTAATCTTGGCCATTATTGGGGCCCAATGGAGGTCTTCTTTGGGGGAAAAGGTCCAAAGCATATGCTTGGGAATATAGAGTGCCCACAGGTGCATGATCTTCTAACCACTTTAGAGCTGCCAAGGGACTGGCAGAGTAGCTTAAGTGGTAGAGTGCCTACCTAGAGCTGCCAATTTCATAGGGTGTCACTCTTCAGTATTAAATAGAGTCAGAAGAAGTTGTCAACAGTCTGTCCAAGTGGGTTTGTGAGTCTGGATGATAGACTGCATCAAATCAATCAGAGCCTGAGGTTTTCCATGAATGAGGGAATCTGATGTTTCCAGTTGAGGAGATCTATGGTGGTAAAGGGCTGGTAGATGAAAGTCTGTCCTCCTCCTTGTATTTGGCCTTCCTAGTCACAATACATGGGGCTCTGAGCTTCCCTCAGGGGCATCTTCAGGGCAGCAGGACTCTGAGGAGAGGAGGAATCCTCACAGAGACTGGTTAGATGTTCCTGATCAAGTGGGGGATGAGGGAGGAGCACTGGCTGACTTGGAGTGGGTATGGGATCCATAGGACTCAGGAAGGTCAGGAGAATTAAAGCCCCAGAGGCTTCTGAGCCAGATTTTACAGGTGTGACTATCCCTTGAGCTTCCCCATCCAATGTCAGAGTTGGGGGTGCAGAACTGTGTGCTGGTGGTAGAGATGAATAAAGTGGCACATAGAGCAGTGGTGCTTCCTCAGGCTTCTCAGCCAGTATAGGCTCCTTGGTTTTCTCTCTACACTTGGAAGTTGTAGCCACCCTAGCTACCATAATTCTACAGGCCTCTTCCAGACAGGGCCTTAGCCATGTGGGCCAGCTGAGAATAGCATCCTGCCAGTAGTCAATATAGGCAAATTGATTCAGGTGCCCAGCCATTCCTACAATAACCCTATAAACTTCTTCATTAACCACAGTTCTATCTAATGACCCTTCTGGGGACCATTCTACACCAAGAGAAGGCCAATCTACTTCACAAATGACCTTAAGCTTGTTAAGAGTTAACTTAACTCCATAGTCTCCATTAAATCCCTTTTTAAAGTTTTTAACCAAGGAGATCCAAGATGGCAACAGAGACAGAGCTGCAGACCTCATGAGCTCCTGACACAGAGACCCTGCTGAGAAGCTGAAGACATACCTGGCTAAGGTAAAGCACAAGGGAGAGCCAAAAACATGGCACTCTGAACACTTAGATCATGGAAGGCTTCTCCATGCCACGATCTAATAAAAGAACAGCCAGCCTGCCAAATCCTCACCCCATAGGTCTGCAGAGCTGCTGCTCTATTCTGCCATGCTCACCAACCCTTAGGCTGTGCTAGGCCACAGCCCCGCACCAGACCCATACACAGCGAGATACTAGCCCCTCAGCCACACAGGCCTCCAGCCACTGGACCCACACCATGCTGGAATACCCACCCTTCGGCCTTGTTGCTGGATCCACAACCACCTGGATTCCTACCACAAGTCCACACTGGACCCTAGCCTGGAGCCAGTCCCACAGCTCACCAGGATACCAGCCCCCTCCTCCAAGCCCACCCCCCTTCAGGACCTGCTGAGCCCCAGCTGTGCATGGGATGACTGGACCCCTGCCCCTTGGACTCCCTTTGCCCATCAGGGCCTGTGGAATGACTGGAGCCCTGCCCCGCTGGGACAGGCATCAGCCTGGTGTGAGACAGCTGCATCCACCAGCCTGCCAGGAACCCTGCCCCTTGGGCAGAGCCAACCTCAGCTCCAAAGGCTTCCCAGATAACCACTCTACCAGGATCCCACTCAGGCTGCCAATAGAGGGCTCCAAGCATGCCTAAGAGACACACAAAGACTGGACTGGGACACTAAAGAACTAAAAACAACTAAGCCTGCAACCCTACTGTTCCAGAACTGGTGACTTATTTTTTCTTTCTCTCTTCTTTAAGGGTTTGGCAGCCTGGTTTGCTGTTTGATCACCCACCATCTCTCCCATCTTTTTCATTTCTTTCTTTTTTTCCTCTCTTCTCTCTTCCTTTTATCTTTCCTTCTTTTTCTCTTTTTATCCTTCTCTCACAATTTTGTTAGTATTGATATTGTAACCCACCCAAATTACACATATTCCAGGGACAGAAACTGTACCTAGTGGAAATATGGGAAGAAGAAAAAGGGATGGAAACCATTCTCCCCCCAAAAGAAGTAGTACAGGATTTAGAGCAAAATGAAGAAAACGGATACCCAGACCAAGACTCCAACAAAACAAAGATAAACTATACTAAGGAACCCAACGAAGACCACAAGAACATCCTGAAAGAAGAAATTCTACAAGTAATTAATGAGAATTTCATAGAGATGCTACTAGACATGGTCAACCAAAACATACCAGAGGCACTCAAAATATTCCAAGACAACAAAACTCAAGAATATCAGAAAACACAGAAACGAATAAATGAAATGAATTATGGGGAAAAAATTGACAATATTAAGAAGAAGTAACCCATGATATGGAAAACCTCAGAGAAAAGAATGAAACAGAAATACAAAACAAAATGGAAGGTCATTCCAACAAAATAGAACAAACTGAAGACAAAATCTCAGAACTTGAAGACGAAATGGCAATTAAAGGAAAAACTGAAAACTGTTAGTTAAACAACTCAAGACCTGTGAAAAGAAAATGCAAGAACTCAAGGACTCCATTAAAAGACCAAACCTGAGAATCAGGGGCACTGAAGAAGGAGAAGAGGTGCAACCAAAAGGAATGTGTAATCTATTCAACAAAATAATAACAGAAAAATTCCCAAATCTAGAGAAAACTATGCCCATTCAGGTGCAGAAAGCCTCCAGAACACCAAACAGACCTGACCAAAATAGAGCTACCCCACGACATATTATCATTAAAACAACAAATATAGAGACTAGAGAAAGAATATTGAAGGCTGTAAGAGAGAAAAAAAAATAACATACAAAGGTAAACCCATCAAAACACCCAGCAGACTTCTCAACAGAAACATTAAAGCAAGAAGAGCAAAAGGAGAGATAACAACAAACACCATGGAAGTCCAGGAAATCATCAGACACTACTTCGAGAACCTATATTCAAATAAATTTGAAAATCTTAAAGAAATGGACAGATTTTGAGATACATATGATCATCCAAAACTGAACCAAGAGGATATTAATCACCTGAATAGATCTATAACACAAAATGAAATTGAAGCAACAATCAAGAGTCTCCCTAAAAAGAAAAGTCCAGGACCTGGTGGATTCTCTGCTGAATTCTATCAGACCTTTAAAGAAGAACTTATACCAACCCTACTTAAACTGTTCCATGAAATAGAAAGTGAAGGACAGCTGCCTAACACATTTTATGAAGCCAGTATTACACATCCCAAAACCAGGCAAAGACACCTCCTAAAAGAAGAACTATAGGCCAATCTCCTTAATGAACAACAATATAATGGCAAACCAAATTCAACAACACATCAAAAGATCATTCACCACGACCAAGTAGGTTTCATCCCAGGAATGCAGGGGTGGTTCAACATACGAAAATCAATAAACATAACAAACCACATTAAGAGAAGCAAAGAAAAAAACACTTGATCATCTCAATAGATGCAGAAAAAGCCTTTGATAAGATCCAACACCATTTCATGATAAAAGCTCTAATTAAACTAGGAATAAAAGGAAAGTACCTCAAAATCATAAAAGCTATATATGACAAACCTACAGCCAGCATTATACTTAATGGAGAAAAACTGAAACCATTCCCTCTAAAATCAGGAACCAGACAAGGATGCCCACTATCTCCACTCCTATTCAACATAGTACTGGAATTCTTAGCCACAGCAATTAGGCAAGAAGGAGTAAAAGGAATACAAATAGGTAAAGAAACTGTCAAAATATCCCTATTTGCAGACAATATGATCCTATACCTTAAAGACCCAAAAAACTCAACTCAGAAGCTCCTAGACACCATCAATAGCTATAGCAAGGTAGCAGAATATAAAATCAACATGGAAAAATCATTAACATTTCTATACACTAATAATGAACAAACTGAGAAAGAATATATGAAAACAATTCCATTTAAAATAACCTCAAAAAAAATCAAATACCTAGATGTAAACTTAACAAAGGATGTGAACAACCTCTACAAGGACAACTATAAACTTCTGAAGAAAGAGATTGAGGAAGACTATAGAAAGTGGAGAGATCTCCTATGCTCATGGATTAGTAGAATCAACATAGTAAAAATGTCTATACTCCCAAAAGTAATCTACATGTTTAATGCAATTACCATCAAAATCCCAATGACATTCATCAAAGAGATTGAAAAATCTACTGTTAAATTTATATGGAAACACAAGAGGCCATGAATAGCCAAGGCAATACTCAGTCAAAAGAACAACATTGGAGGTATCATGATACCCTACTTCAAACTATATTACAAAGCAATAACAATAAAAACAGCTTGGTACTGGCACAAAAACAGACATGAAGACCAGTGGAACAGAATGGAGGACCTAGATATGAAGCCACACAATTATAACCAACTTGTCTTTGACAAAGGCACTAAAAATATACAATGGAGAAAAGACAGCCTCTTCAACAAAAACTGCTGGGAAAACTGGTTAGCAGTCTGCAAAAAATTGAAACTAGATCCATGTTTATCACTCTATACCAGCATTAACTCAAAATGGATCAGGGACCTTAATATCAGACCCCAGACCCTAAAGTTGGTACAGGAAAGAGTAGGAAATACTCTGGAATTAATAGGTATAGGCAAGAACTTTCTCAATGGAACCCCAGCAGCTCAGCAACTAAGAGATAGCATAGATAAATGGGACTTCATAAAACTCAAAAGCTTCTGCTCAACAAAAGAAATGGTATCCAAACTGAAGAGAACACCCACAGAGTGGGAGAAAATATTTGCCAGCTACACATCAGACAAAGGAATGATAACCAGAATATATAGGGAACTTAAAAAACTAAATTCTCCCAAAATTAATGAACCAATAAAGAAATGGGCAAGTGAACTAAACAGAACTTTCTCAGAAGAAGAAATTCTAATGGCCAAAAAACACATGAAAAAATGCTCACCATCTCTAGCAATAAAGGAAATGCAAATTAAAACCACACTAAGATTCCACCTCACCCCTGTTAGAATAGCCATCATTAGCAACACCAACAACAACAGGTGAGGATGTGGGGAAAAGGAACCCTCTTACACTGCTGGTGTGAATGTAAACTAGTACAACCACTCTGGAAAAAAATTTGGAGACTACTTAAAAATCTAAACACTGATCGACCATATGATCCTGAAATACCACTCTTGGGGATATACCCAAAAGAATGTGACACAGGTTACTCCAGAGGCACCTACACACCCATGCTTACTGCAGTACTATTCACAATAGCCAAGTAATGGAAACAGCCAAGATGCCCCACAACTGACGAATGGATTAAGAAAATGTGGTATTTATACACAATGGAATTTTATGCAGCCATGAACAAGAACAAAATGATATCATTCGCAGGCAAATGGATGGAACTGGAAAACATCATTTTGAGTGAGGTTAGCCTGACCCAAAAAACCAAAAATCATATGTTCTCCCTCATATATGGGCATTAGATCAAGGGCAAACTCAAGGGAATTGGACTTTGATCACATGATAAAGCGAGAGCACACAAAGAAGGTATGAGGATAGGTAAGACACTCAAAAACCTAGATAGCATTTGTTGCCCTCAATGCAGAGAAACTAAAGCAGATACTTTAAAGAAACTGAGGCCAATAGGAGAAGAGGACCAGGAACTAGAGAAAAGGTTAGTTCAAGAAGAATTAACTTTAAAGGTAACACACATGTACAAGAAATCAATGTGAGTCAACTCCCTGTATAGCTATCCTTATCTCAACTAGCAAAAACCCTTGGTCCTTCCTATTATTGCTTGTACTCTCTCTTCAACAAAATTAGAGATAAGAGCAGAATACTTTCTGCCTGGTAGCAAGGGGTAAGGGGGTAAAGGGAGGGAGAGGGGGGAGGGTAAAGGAGGAGCTGGGGAATGGGGGAGAAATGACCCAAACATTGTATGCACATATGAATAAAAAAAAAACTAGTGATAAAGGCAGAACAGGACCTGCCTGGAACTGAGGGGGGAAAGGGGAAGAGATGACCCATACAATGTATGCACATGTGAATAAAAAAGTAATAAAATAAAATAAAGTTTTTAACCATACACTCTAAGTGAGTGTTTTTACTCTGATTTTCACCCATCTCCTCCCTGGCAAGACAAACACAGGGAGGTAGGGGTTTTAGAGGATAGGTAAAGGGGGCATCTTCTTCAACACACAAGGGAGAACAATATGCACCCCTTATTGGTGACCTAGACACAGTTGCCCAGCTAGGAACTGCACCACCCCAGGGTCCTCACTCACTTTGTCCTTCTCCAGCTGCTCCCTTCATGGGGATTTAGGTGTCTCTTTGGCTGTAGTGAGTCTGTAAAAACCCTGACTGGATGCCCTGTTAGGGCTCACCCTTGACCATATGAGTTCACCATGGACCCACAGATTGGGATTCTGAACTCACTTCACAGTTGGGCTACATCTCAGGCTTGCACCTTCACACACTCTCACATGGTACAGTATTTCCATCATGCTCCCTGAACCTGAGAGACACATTTTCAAGCAAAAGGCAGTTACTAGGGTGTCTCACTGGGCATTGATCAGACTCTTCTTCTGCCTCCTGAGGCAGGCCTGAATTTGAACCCAGGTTCTTACCAATCTGATAGGCAGTGCTCCCTTTGCTGGTTCTTAATGTGTCACTGGGTTCTGTTGTGTGTCTGAGGCCTCACCCAACTGACAAGGAAGATAAGTCCCTCCTCTGGATCAAACTCTCCATTGGTCCCTGGTGGGATCACTTCTCCTGGTGTGTGGGGAGATGCACCCCGGTAACAAAGGAGGTGAAAAAACTACTATGTCTGCCATCTCAGCAGTGAGCTCCCAACGAAATGTTATGGGAAACTCGAACAGAGACATGGGACTCTGAGTCAAGGAAGCAATGCTTTATTATGCCAGCACAAATTCAGTGGACTCATGTCCAGTGGCTGAGCCCTGAGAACAAAGGGGTCTCACCTTATATACCCTTGCAAGCAGGTTACAGAGGCAATAAATTTTTTTAAAAAAACAAGTTTTAACCCATATATGTAATTCTATAGGCCAGTAGCCTATAGCTAGTGCTAAGTGCCCTTCTTCCCCTAGTGCTATGTGACCTTTTTCATGTTTGGATCCTTTAGGTTTTATCTCTTTGCTATGCCATCACTTCCCCCCTGATACTTTATCAGAACACAAGCCTGTCTGTTTCTCTTCTTATCCTCCTCCCTGCTACATCAGAGCTTCAACTTCATTCACCGTATGGTATTGCTTCAAGTGGACCTGAAATGTGCACCTTCAGCAACAAGTGGATTCACTGGTTCATTCACTGTCTCTGTTTTCCTGATTTTATCACAATATGAAAACACACACACAAGCACACAGTTGGTATATTGAGTGAATGTTAAATATCACAGAGTAAGTGAATTTATTAGCTTTTATCTACTGAACAGCAACTTTCAGCAATACCAGAAATTACTATATACTAAGAAACACTCCAGCAATAAATTTACTTCTACAAATTTCCTTTGAGACAAGAAATACCACACCCTTTTTTTCAAATGGAGAAGGGAAGTCAGTTCAATTCAAACCTGTGCCTCAAAGTGACCTCATTCTTCCCTAGGCAGCTGACTAATAACATATAGTGAGGTTTGGTAGTTTGGTTGAGACAATGAAATCAAGGCAGCCTATGCACCACAGTGAAATTGAGTGCAGCCTCTTCAGCACAGTAATATTCAGGCCACAAAGGCCCCAGATCCCTGTGAGCACAAGCAATCCCTGGGTCATGGCAACATATGTCAGCTGTGAAGAGTGGAATCCTCTGATTCTGCTGTGCTGTAATTTTCCATGTGCACATGCTGTACCTGTCCAGTTTCCTAAAGCACAGGTTAACAGATGTCATCCTCACATGACAGGGGCAGTTTTCTCCTGGTTTTTCCTGCTTTGATGCCTAAACTGCCAGAGAAACAGGCCAAGCAGGAGTTCCCTGAAACCCTCAAATTCCAGGGGTGGTGAGCCCATTGTGATATCATATCAAAGGATTTTCTGAGTGGTTACAATGCATAGTCACTAATTCTAAGGCCCCTCCCCTTGCAGTCTACAAAACCAAGGCTGGCAGTACATTGGGGCCATCTTCTGTCCTCAAGATCCATTTTATTCTCTGGGTTCCCTAGTCAGCTTCCTGGGAAAATTTGTACAAGGTTGAATTGGGATGAAATTTCTGACATTTCAAAGAACGCCAAATTCTGAATTAAAATTTTGGTATAGAAGAAGTGATTCCTGGAAGAGAGTACAAAAACATCTCAAGCTATTTGGGATTCCAACAGTCATCATCCCTTTGACATTGGACAAGTCAATTTCCCCCTCAGAGCTCATCTTCAATCACCATAGGATACTGCATTAAGTGAACAAGAAATGTTCACCTTCAGGAGCCAGTGTATACTTAGTCACTCTGTTTTCCTGATTTTATCACAGTATAAAAACACACTCACACATGCATATAAATACATACATATATACATACATACACACAGTGGATATATTCAGTGAATGTTAAGTATCACATAGTAAGTGAATTTATTAACTTGTATCCACTGAACAACTTTTAGCAATACCAGAAATTATTTACTAAGAAATACTCCAGAAATAAATTAATTTCTACAAATTTCCTTTGAGACAAGGAATAGTATACCCTTTAATCAAATGAAGAGTTGAAGGCAGTTCAACTCAAGCCTTTGCATCGAAGTGACCGCATTCCTCCATAGACAGCTGGCTAGTACCACACAGTGAGGTCCGTGGTCAGGTTAAGACAGTGAAATCAAGGCAGCCTATGGTCCACAGTGAGATCAAGGGCAGCATGATCAGCACAGTTAGATCCATGTCACAAAGGCCCAAGAGCCCTGTATATACACTCCTCTCCCTGCATCAGTGCATCTTAGGCTAGCTGTCAAGAATGGAATTCCCTGATTTTGCTGTGCTGAATTTTGCCATGTGCTCATACTGTACATGTCCAAGTTCCTCAAGCACATATAATTTGACATGTCTTCCCTACTTTCCATGGGCACCTTCCTCCAGGTTCTAACTGCTTTGCTGCCTAGGCTGCTATAGCAACAGGCCAGGTAGGAGATCTCTCAGCACTCTCAAAATTCCAGGTGTGGTGAACCCACTGTAAAGTCATAGGAAAATATTTTCTGATTGGTTACACTGCATAAGCACTAACTCTAAGGCCTCTCCCCCTCCAGTCTACATCAACATGGCTGGCAGTTCCCTGGGGACATCTTCTGACAAGAGGATCCCATTTGTCTTCTAAGGTCCCCAATTCAACATTGATTTTGGATGAAATTTCTAAAGTTTTCCAATTCCCTGGATTATAATTTTCATATGGAAAGTGATTCTTGGTAGAGACTACAAAAACACATCAAGCTAGTTGGAATTTCCTCTGTATCAATAGTCATTTGACATGGGACAAGTCAATTCCCTTCTCAGAAATATATCTTCAATCACCATAAGATATTGCCTTAATGGATTGAAATGGTCACCACTAGGAACCAGTGGATTCTTATTGATTCTGTTGCATTTCCTGATATAATCACATATAGCAAACACATACACACACAGTGGGTATATTCAATGAATGCTAAATATTACATAGTAAGTGAATTTATTACCTTTTTTCTACTGAACAGAAACTTTTAGCATACCAGAAATTATTGAACACAAGGAAACATTCTAGAATTAAATTAATTTCTACAAGTAATCTTTGAGACAAGAAATATTATACCCCTTATGCAAATGAAGTAATGTCAGTTCAACTCAAGCCTGTGCCTCAAAGTAACCTCATTCCTTTGTAGATAGTCAGCTAGTCCAATGCAGTGAGGCCCAGTGGTCAGCTTGAGTCAGTAATATCAAGGCAGCCTATGCACCACAGTGAGATCAAGGGCAGCCTGGCACAACAACCCAAGAGCCCTGTGGGCAAACTCTACTCTCTGGGTCAGTGCATGTTAGGCTACCTGTGAAGAGTGGAATGACCTGATTCTGCTGTGGTGACATTTGTCATGTGCAAAACCAGTTGAGTTTCCTGATGCAGAACTTAACTGAGATGCCTTCCCCATTTGACAGGGGCAGTTTTCTACAGGGACAGTATTCCTGTTTTGCTGCCTAGACCACCATAGCAACAAGCCAAGTAGGAGCTCCCACAGCACTCTCAAAGTTGCAGAAGCGGTGAACTTTGTGTGATGTCATAACAAAGGAATTTCTGATTGTTTACACTGTATAGGCACTAACTCTGAGGCCCCACCCTCTCCAGTCTACAACAACATGGATGGCAGGGCACTGAGGCCATCCTCTGACCAGATGATTCCTTCTGTCTTCCAAGTCCCCCAGTCAGCTTTCTGGAACCAAAGTGTTCAAGGTTGAATTGGGATGAAATTCTGAAGTTTTCCAAAGAACTACAAATCCTGGATCAAAACTTTTGTGTAGAGGAGCTATATCTTCATTCACCATAGGATATTGCCTTAAAAGGATCTGACAGATTCCCCACCAGGAACCAGTGGATTCTTATTCACTGTCTCTTTCTTTCTGGTTTTATCACAATAGGCAAACACAAACACGTACACACACTCACACAGAGACAGAGATGGAGTGGATATATTCAAAGAATGTTAAATATTACATGGTAAGTGAATTTATTAGCCTTTATGTACTGAACAGTAACTTTCAGCAATACCAGAAATTACTGAATACAAAGAAACACCTCCGAAATAGTTTAATTTCTACAAATATCCTTTGAGACAACAACCATTTTGCTTTTTATGCAAATGAAGAAGTGGATTCAGTTTACTTCCATCCTGTGCCTCAAAGTGATTTCATTCCTGACTAGACAGCTGGCTAATACCACACAGTGAGGTCAGATCATTCAGATTAGACCAAGAAATCAAGGCAGCCTGTGCACCACCTTGAGGTCATAATAATCTTGGTGAGCTCCATGAGATCCTGGCCACAATGACCCAAGACCCTCTGGGCACACTCCACTCCCTTGGTAACTGAAGTTTAGGATAGCTGTAAAGAGTGGAATCCCCTGATTCTGCTGTGTTGAGATTTACAATGTGCATGTGCAATACCTTCCCAGTTTCATCATTCACAAGTTAACTGAGATGTCTTCCCCCTCATGACAGGGGCTGTTTTCTACAGGTTTTTCCTATTTTGCTGCCGACACTGTAATAGCAAGAGGCCAGGAAAAAGCTCTCTCAGTCCTCTCAAAGTTGCAGGGGAGGTGAGCACACTGTGATGTCATAACAAATGCTTTCCTGATTGGTTACACTGTGCAGTAACTCTGAGGCCTCTCCCCTTCCAGTCTACAATGACATGGCTGGCAGTGCACTGATGCCATCTTCTGACCAGAGGATTGCTTCTGTCTTCCAAGTTCCCCATCAGCTTGCTGGGACCAATTTGTTCAAGGTTGAATTGGGACGAAATTTCTGAAGTTTTTCAAGGAACTCCAAATCCTGTATTAAAATTTTGGTACAGAGGAAGTGATTTCTGGTAGAGAATACAAAAACACTCAAACTATTTGGAATTTCATCAGCCATTAGTACTCCTTTGACATTGGACAAGTAAATTCCTCTCTCACAACTACATTGTTAATCACCATAGGATTGCCTTAAGTGGACTTGAAACACTCACCACAAAAAAAGAAAAACAAAGAAACACTCCAGAATTAAATTAATTTGTACAAATATCTCTTGTGAAAAGAAATATTATCCTCTTTATGCAAATGAAGAAGTTAAGTAGTTCAACTCAAACCTGTGCCTCAAAGTGACATCATTCCTATCTAGGGAGCCAGTCCGTAACCCAAAATGAGAACATCTGGTCAGGGTGAAACAGTGAAACCAAGACAGGAGCAACAGACCAGGCAGGAGCTTCCTCAGCACAGTGAGATCCAAGCACCATAGTGAGATCTAGGGAAGCTTGGTTAGCACAGTGACATTGAGGACACAATAGCCCAAGAGCCCTGTGGAACAGTCATCCTCTGGGTCACTGCAGCTTAGACTGATTCTGTCGTGCTGAGATTTGTCATTAGCATGTGCTGTACATACCCAATTTCCTGAGGCACAAGTTAACTGAGATGTCTTCCCCTCAAGAGAGAGGCGGTTTCCTCCTTCTTTGCTGCCTATGTTGCCACAGCAACAACCAAGGCAATTCTCTTCCAGCCCTCTCAAAGTTCCAGGGTTGGTGAGCCCACTGTGATGTCATAACAATGGCTTTTCTCATTTGGTTACACTGCGTAGGCACTAACTCTGAGGCCCCTCCCCTCCATTCTACAACAACATGGCTGGCAGTGCCTTGGAGTCATTTTCTGACAAGAGGATCACTTTCATCTTCCAAGTTCCCCAGTCAGCTTTCTGAGTCCAAATTGGGATGAAATTTCTGATGTCTTCCAAATCCTGAATTAAAATTTTGTTATAGAGGAAGTTATTCCTGATAGGGACTACAAAATCACTTCAAGCTATTTGGAATTCCATCAGCCATTAATACATATTTGACACTGAACAAGTCAATTCCCCCTTGAGAACTACATTTTCAATCACCATAGGATATTGCCTTAAGTGGACCTTAAACATTCACCACCAGAAAACCAGTGCACTCTTATTCACTGTCTCTGTCTTCCTGATTTTATCAAATTACACAAACACACAAATGCACACACACATGCACACACACTCAAACACACATCCAGTCAAAATGGGTGAATTCAATGAATGCAAAATAGTACCTATTAAGTGAATTTATTAGTTTTTATTTACTGAACAGCAATGATCAGCAATATCAGAAATTGTTGAATAGAAACATTCAGGAATTAGATTAATTTCTAAAAATGTCTTTTGAGACAAGAAATAGTATGCTCTTTTTGGTAATGAAGAATGAAGTCAATTCAACTCCTGTGCCTCAAAGTGACCTTATTCCTCACAAGACATCCAGCTAGTACCACACACTGAGATCAGGGGTCAGGGTGAGACAGTGAAATCAAGGCAACCTGTGCCCCACAGTGAGGTGAAGAGCAGCCTTGTCAGCACAGTGAGATCCAAGCCACAGTGACCCAGAAACCCTGTGGACACACTCCACTCCCTTGTTCACTGCAGCTTAGTTTAGCTGTGAAGAGTGGGATTGACCCAAACATTGTATGCACATATGAATAAAAGAAATTTTAAAAAAAGAATAGTGGGATCCCCCAATTCTGCTCTGCTGAGATTTGCCATGTAAACATTCAGTACCTTTACAGTTTAATGAAGCATGAGTTAACTGTGATGACTTCCCCACATGGCAGGGGCAAATTCCTCCAGGTTTGTTTGCTTTGCTGCCTATGCTGCCATAGCAACAGACAAGGTAAGAGCTTTCTCAGCCTGCTCAAGGTTCCAGGGTTAGTGAGCTCACTGTGATGTCATAACAAAGTCCTTTCTGATTGGTTACACTGTGTAGGCAGCAACTCTGAGGCCCTTCCAATCTACAACAACATGGCTGGCAGTACCCTGCAACTATCTTCTGACCAGAAATCCCTTTTGTCTACCAAGTTCCCCAGTCAGCTTACTGGGATCAAATTGTTCAAGGTTGAATTGGGATGAAATTTCTGAAGTTTTCCAAAGAACTTCAAATCCTGGATTAAAATTTTGATATACAGGCAGTGATTTCTGTAGAGACTACAAAAACACCTCAAACTATTTGGAACTCCATCATCCATTTCTTTTGATACTGGACAAGTAAATTCCCCTCTCAGAACTACATCTTCAATTACCATAGGATATTGCCTTAAGTGGACCTGAAATGTTCACCACCAGAAACCAGTGGATTCTTAGTCACCATCTCTGTCTTACTGGTTTTGTCACAATGCACACACACGCATGAAAAAAAAATACTAACGAAGACACAGTGGGTATATTCAAAGACTGTTAAATGTTATATATCAAGTGAACTTATTTGCTTTTATCTACTGAACATCAACTTTCAGCAATGCCAGAAGAAATTATTATATACAGAGGAATACCCCTGAATTAAATTAATTTCTACAAATATCCTTTCAGACAAGAAATATTATACCCTATATGCAAATGAAGAAGTAGTTCAACTAGAGTCTATGGCTCAAAGAGAACACATTTCTCCCTTAAATAGCTGAATAGTATCACACAGTGTGATCAGGTGGTCAGTGTGAGATAGTGAAAGAGGATTGCAAGTTCTGTGAAGGCTTGACTACACAGTGTGGCCCTGTCTCAAAAAGAGACATAAAAAGAAAAAGAAAACTGGAGAGAAACTTTCCCTGTGGTTATTGCAGATGACATCACACCTTCCTTTATCTCTGTGCTACCAAGTTGGGTTGTCCCTGGATGATTCAAATATGTATCCTAAATAGGTTATTTCAGTAACTGGCAACATCCCTTTTCATTCCCTTCCCTTGTGACTTATAGTCACAAGTTATTTTTGAAGAAATGTTTTTAAAGTTATTGTATTTCATCCTTTGTGAATGTTGAAAAACAGCTCTGCTCCTTATGAGAATATACAGAAAAATATCTTTGAGAGGCAATTCTCCACTTTATTTAACTTTTTACAAATTATATTCTTTCCCTGTATGTTCTTAAAACAAAACAAAATTTTAAAAAACTGTGCAAAAACCAGAATATTACAATTTGCCATAATTCAAATAAGATCCACATTGAGTTCTATGGAGAGAAATGTATACAAGGGGTAGAAAGAAAAAATGAACAAGTACTGAATGTATCACTTATGTGTAAAATATGTAAAAATATCTCTTTGTTGGCTAATTTAGGAGCTTCAGAATTTACCCAGGGTTTATCATATCCCTCAGATTTTGTTACTGCTACAGTGAATGAGCTAGGCACTTGGATTGATTTTCCTTTGCTGCTGCAACAAATTTTCATAAATTTCATGGCTTAAAAGAACGCAACTCATTATTTTACAGGTCTATATGCTAGGATCCCAACAAGGATCTCACCAGCCTAAAATCAAAGTTTCAAGGGGGCTGTCTGGCCTTCAGGAGGTGCTCAGGTATACTCTCCTTCCTTTCCTTTTCTGTCTTTTAGAAGAATAGTGAGTGACCTATGTCAGAAGCACAGACAGACACATTTGCATCTTTCTACAATGTCAGAATTTATGCAATAACAATTCATACACTATGTCAATTTCATTGGCTTAATTCACCAAGTACTACTGATTTCATTTAGTCATCAGGGCCTTTGACAGCCACAGGTTCTTTTATTCCAATATTAATTACTAATATTAGCTCTCAGATCACACATTACACTTTATATAATTATATACAGGTTGCAGAATAGCTAAGAAAGTGTTAAAATTGCTGTAGGATTCAAAAGGGCCTTAATTGAAGGCAAGAGAAGAGAGATAATACAGATGTAAAGAGAGTCACTGAAGGTAGTTAGATAAGATGTAAACATAAAGATCCCAGTCACAGAACATTCTGGCTATCAAATCACAGAGCTGGTTCAAGGAGCAAAGCTGACTCCTGGCTTACTGAGGACACATGACATTTCAAGTGGGCCATGTCCAGGAGAGATTGTGCGCATCTGAAGACCAGAGAGAGAGTCAGGAGTTTGTTGCCTAGCAATCCTGTGGATCCTGTGATATATGCCACTGGGTGGTCAGATGACAGTTTGGTGGGTGCTGCTGTACCCCAGTGATAGGCGGCCCTCCATTTATATAATCTAGGTGAGGGGGTTGCATGATTTCCTTTTTTTTTTTTTAGAAAGTGCTTGCTGTCCTGAAAACATCATTGATTTTTTTATTATTATTCATATGTGCATACAATGCTTGGGTCATTTCTCCCCCTTGCCCCCACCCCCTCCCTTACCACCCACCCTGCCCCCTCCCTCTCCTCTCCTGCATGATTTCTTGATCTGATGTGCTCAATAACTCCTGGGCCTGGTTTCTTCTTTTTTATTATTGTTTATACATCTATTCGTACGTGTATACATTGTTTGGGCCACCTCTCCCCCCTGCCCTGGCCCCTTTACCTACTCCTACCCCCCTAACTTGGGCCTGGTTTTCTGATATGGTTTTGATACACTCATGTGTCCATGTGTTCCTGATTTAATCTGATAAATCCATGGGTGTAATATTTTATAAGTATGTTTATAGTTTGTGCTGGATAGTTGATGATTTTTTTGCTTGCACAATCATTCTCCCTCAACATTTGCACTCAAATTGGAACAAACTGCTATTTTATAAAATGGAGTCACTCAAGGCAAGGCACACTCTGTTGCTATTCCATACAATATGGAGTTCATACTCTACTGCAGAGCCATAGTAACAAAAATTGCATGGTATTGGCACAAAATATACATGTAGATCAATGAGATAAAATAGAAGATCCATAAGTAAGTCTACACAGCTACAGCTATCTGATGCTCAACAAAGATGCCAAAAGCATACACTGGAAAAAAACCTTCTTTAATAAGTAGTGTTGGGAAAATTGAATATCCACATGTGGAAAACTAAAACTAGATCTCCATCTTCACCTGATACAAAAACCCACTGAAAATGAATCAAAACTTTAATGTTAACCTGAAACTTTGTATGTACTACAAGAAAACATGGGGAAAACTTCAGGATATAAGCAATGACTTTCTGAATAGGACTCCAATAGCTTAGGAAATAATAACAATTATTGACAGGCTGGCAGTGTGACTCAAGTGGAAGAGTGCCTGCCTAGCAAGTGCAAGACCCTGAGTGCAGCCCCAATACTGCAAAGAAAAAAAAGAAAGAGAAAAAAAATTTAGAAAGGTTTGACAAATGGATCATGTTAAATTAAAAGGCACAGCAAAGGAAATAATTACCGGAGTGAAGAGAAAGGTACCAAATGTAGAAAATCTTTTCCAGCTATTCATCCACCCAGGGATTAATACCCAGGATATATTAAGAAAACAAAAAGCACAAAATATTAGTGAGTATGTTGGGGAAAATGGACCATTATACACAGCTGTGGGTTCAGTTAGTCCAGCCACTATGGAAATCAATATGGAGTCTCCTCATAAAATCTAATGTGATGTCTGGAGTTTTCTTTAAATAATTTTTAGAAAGAAAAGTATACAGAGATTATATTAAAAGAATTCAACACAAGTTGACAAATGTTGAACCTGGCCAATGAACACAGGGGTTTGTATTATGTGATTCTGTCTACTTTTAAGTACCACTGAAATTATGCATTTGAAGAAGTGAGAGTACTGGTCCCCATAGAATAATAGCAATTGAGTCTTTCAACATATACCTCAAATTTGTAGGACTTAGTACAGATTTAAAAATACCACTCTAACTCTGTCCCCAAACAACCAGGGACCAGACAATACCATAGACCTCAAATGATTTTATCAAGGCCCAAGAGCCACCTAACAGAAAAGGTGCAGTATAAACTGCAACAAGACAGAGGGCAACAGGAAAGGTCTCTTCATGGCAGATCACATGAAGACTTGTCCCCAGGGGGAGAGTGCAGACACTCAGAACACATCAGAAACATGCTTGATTAGAACTCTTGCAAGTGGAGAATTGAAAGGAAGGGACTTTCTTGGGCAGAGATCAACCTTGGGAAGTAAGAATTGCTGAGCAGTGGGAAAGACGCTAACAGAGGAAGCATCTGCTGGAGACCTATGGTGAAAAGAGGAATAAAATAGTTGGTAGAAATTTCAGGTCCTAGTAGAACAAAACTGAAAACCAGAATCTGAATATGTAACACACTTATCTCAATAAGCAAGACAATACATTGTAAATACTCAAGCACATTCTATCCTCTAAGCTACTTGTGTATTAACAAGTAGAAAAGGTGCATTAAGCATGCAAAGCTCAGAGCCTTCTGACTCCACCCTGAGATCTATCAAGCACAAATTCCACCCAAGTGGTGAATGCAGTCACTCAATTTTGGTGAACAGTAATAATTTCAGTTTTGACCTCAAAAAAAAACACCATGAGGACAAGGTGGGAGAAATAGGTTGGGCTGAATTAACACTATATTTGGCAGGCATAGTGGGTAGAAATGAAGAAAGCAAATAATGACATTGATTGCCCCAGTTGAAGTTGAAAGATATCATGTAAAACTTACAGACCAAATATTAGATGTTTGTCCAGTAAAGAATGCTAAAGATGTGAAAATTTTTCTTAGTGTAATGCTATACACAAGCTCTATGTAAATCTTCCTAAATGCCAAACAACACACACACACACACACACACACACACATACAAACACACACACCATGCAGAAAGAACTATAGTAAATACAATCTACTACATGTGATAAAAATAGCCAAAATGATATTGGAGAGTTTAGAATATAAATAGGAAAATAAGAGTGTTTGTGCTAATTTATATTCTTACCCCCAAATCAATCATAGTGATAAACATTTATAACACTGAACTTAAAAAGAAAACATGAGTTCACAGTGATTAACATAAATGTTTTAATTATTCTGGTTAATATTAACTTTGGATTAAAATTAAAATTCATAGAAAAAATGTACTTTTTGCAACAAATGCAAACAAAAACAAGTATAGAAAAAAATTGAATTAGAGCACTTTTAGAGTACAAACATGGATGTTAAAATTTTATGTAAAACAAAAACTGAGGTGCAAACAAGGTAGAATGATGGACAGTAATATTTTAAAGAAAGATCATTGGAGAACAGGATATTTATATATTCTCAAATTATCACTCTCTAAATTGCTTAACAATTCTAGAGAAAATAATGTGTCAGTTCCATGTATGGACAGAATGGATGCTTCCTTCCTCAAGTGATAGCCCTAGCACTAAGACAAGAGTGGTGGACAAATTGGAAGGTGTTGGCTTGCAGGTGGGATGTGACAGGAAACATATGACACTAGCTGTACATTGTTCTTAGCCAGAACAGAACTAAATTTAGACAGAATTTAATCCTAAGGAAATTGTCAGACAACTGGAGAATGTGGGCCCTGACACCAGACAACTGACCTATTCTATACAAACAGGCCAAGGTCACCAGAAACTCTGACAACAAAAAGGTGAAGAAAAGTTTATAATTCAAACAAGAATTTTTAAAAATTCATCTTTTTAATCTTTTTCAACCAAAAATATCTCCTCTCCTTTTTGTTATCTTAGTTGTGTTGACCTTGACTGAAGACAGCAAGTCAGTTGTCCTGTTTAGTGATCTGCATTCTTCATGAGTCTGATAATTTCTTGTGCTAAAATTCAAGCTAAACATCTTCAGCAAAAACATGGCAACAAAAGTACTGCATGTTTCTAGTACTTTCCATCTCAAAATGGGGTCAAATTTGACACGTTCTATTCTTCCAGCTGTTCCTGCCCTTGGTTTTATGCAGGGTGGGAATTGTGAGTTCTCTCAACAGTGTCTATGGTCTAGACATTGGGGTCAGGTATTAATCACAATTAGTGGCTGAGTAACTGTGATTTCTGTGATAACTGGCCTTTTGTAGTGAAAATTGTCAAGAGCCACTCATGATTATGAAATCCAATGATCATGAAGGCTCTCTTCAGCATTCTGTTTGGTCTTTAACTTCAATTGTTTTACAGTTCTTCAATGGAAAAGGTACTTCCTGGGATTCAGTTTTATTCAAATCAGCAGTATCTATTTTAATTCCAGAAACACTTGGTATCTGACAGAGGGAGAGAGAAATCAAATGAGAGTCTTGGTCACAACATGCCTATAGTTGACAGTGGACATATTGCTCAGTGATGACAGAGGGCAGGAGCCACCTGAACTCCTATGTAAGAATGAGCCATATTGTTGAGATTCAGGCTGGCTGAAGGAGAAGGTGGCATCCACAATGATGTATAGAAAACCCTCCTGAACTTTCAGTCCAGCTTGTAGTGCTGGATTCAAGGTCCCTTCCTTGCCCCATCAAGCTACTGGTGATATCAGCCACTTTCCTCCTCATCCTCTTTATCCTGACCAAAAGGAAGTCTTTTTCCACATCCAGGTGCTGGGTTTTGAGCACTTACAATGCACATTCAGAAACAGACTGCTGTGGGATGGAGAGACATACTTCTTATGAATCTATAAAGGTAAAGTGGGTGGACAATTGTCAGAGCCCTAGGTCAGAGAGCCAGCAGGCCTCACACAGCACCCAAGTCCAGTCCAACCTTTTATTAAGGAGCAGAGAATGATGCATGGGGACCAATCTTTAACTGAAGCCACATGACTTCTTGACAACCTTGGAGCAGACCCTTTCTATAAACATTGAGGAAAAACAAGGAAGTCACCAAATGGAGGGCACAACAGGCACCTTGGATTTTTGGTGACCTTGACTATACAAGGATAAGACTATGTTAGAGAGCTTCAGAGTGTTTTCCCAAAGCATACTAGGGAAGACCAGAAAAAAGATTTATTCAAAATGGAAAGGCAGAAGAGAGAAGAGTGAGTTCAAGCAAAGCCCATCTCTCACTTCTTGAAGATGATTCCACATGAGGGCACACCACAAAGGAATTCTAGGAATAGTCCCAATAGCTACACCCACAAATCCCTAGAGTAAAACTGACTGCACTGTGTTTTATTATACTCTCCCCCTCTTTGTAGCTTTCTTACCCCCAAACTGCTCCTTCAGTAGATTCCTTTTTAGTATTTTATGGCAGTCAAGAATGGCATAGAAGTGTAAATATACAACCTTTTCTTTAGTTTCAGTTTCTATTTCCTTCAAAGGACTGATATTTTGTTTCATGAAAACCACTGACCAATAGTAAAACTTTCCAATTGTGTTCCTGATCTCATTAGAGGACTGGGAAGTTAATATGGTGGAATGTGAATTGAAGGTTTTATTTTCAAGTGAAAAAGAAAATACTAAATTCCATTATAAGTAACTGGAGGAAGTATTTTTGTACACATAATTTCAGTGTAGCTCTTCCTATTTAATCTGGTATTCAAAGCAGTTAGTGCACATGTTTTTCAAGCATGGAAGCTACAGGTCTCATACATCCATCTCTATATTTTGTTGTAATATGCAAACAGTCTTGTAGGTAGTGGATGGTTAGTGGATGAATGGCTAGTGGATGCTCAGGTTTTCTGTGGACTAAGCCACATATTTGTGACAATTTCATGCTGACGACCTGAGAGCATCATAAACCAGTGCTCCTCATTTCATGCCATATGTTAGAATCACCTGGGATCTTTTTTGAACACTGATGCCAAAAACACATCCCAGAATACTTAAGTGAGACTCTCAAGTGTGTGTTCAAGAAAGTCACCTCAGCTTGGATCCAAGATCCTGCACCTTCTTCTAGGGTGCAGAAGCAGACAGTGTGAGCTCTGAGACTCCAAAACCTCGCTGAGATGTTGGAGCCACATTTGGCAGAAACAAAGCAGCAAGGAAAATCAAAACTTTGACATCCTGAACCCCTAGCCCATGGAAAGCTTCTACATGCCATGTTACACTGACAAAACAGGAGGGCTGCCACACTCCAGATGCTGGCTCCAAATCTGCTTGGGAGGTATTCGGCAGACCAACCGGTAATCACAAAGTTTTCCCCCAGGTACCCCTAGGATAAACCAGCATAGCCCCCTGGGCAGACTGACTCCCCTCAAAAAAAAACTAAACAATAAACAAAGAACTGCAAACTAGCACACAGAAGAGGGGGCAGGAAATCTGAAAGTGCACCAGAGAAGGGAGGAAGGGCAAGAAGCTGATCTCCATTTCAGTAAACAAAGTCTGGAAAGGCAGAAGGACCAACAGCATGTAGGTGATAAGCCACTGCCTGAAATAAGGCAGGTAGTGGTCCACAAAGCCAATCTCCTGAGCCAGTGAGCAGCATCCAAAGTCAAACAACACTGCAAAATTGAAAAATAATCAGCAAACCATCACAACAGGCTGATAGCAGGGGGCCGGCTGACAGAGCACTGACCTTGCCCAAGAGAAAGGGAGCAAGGCAAAGAAATAAGCCCCCAGTAATCAAGCACAGTGAAAACCCAACTCCAAAGCAGGCACAGCTGGTGGGCTACAGAGCTGATTCCAGAACCTGAGGACAACATATAAACTTAAACTGCCACACCCCAGTGAAGGAGGAACTGACCAAGCAGCTGCCTCTGAAAGGCAGAGAAAAAACAAAACCACTACCCAACCACCTGGCAAGACTACAACAGAGCTTCTGTTTAAATACAAACATCAGGATTGGATGCTGGAGGAGTAACACCAGAACTTAAACTGAGACTGAAATTCTGTTGTTCCTGGAATTTTTTGTTTCTTTCTTTGTTTGTTTATCTGTTTGTTCTGTTTCTTGTTCATTTGTGTTTATTTGTTCATCTCACCACATTGATTTCTTTGGGGTTTTTTGTTGTTTTGTTAGTTTTACTACTGTGAATTAGCAAATACTAAACCACATCCAGACCAGGGACAGAAATAACACACACACACTTAGCCACAAGCCCAATACAGCCAAAAAGCAAAATTAAACCAAGGAAAAGAAAACAGGTGACTGAAACCACCAACTAGTCTACCAAGAATATAGTTGCACAATACCAAGTGGAGCAATGGGAAAATGAAAAAAGGGATGGAAACCATTCTTCCTCCAAAAAGAATTTAATACAGGATTCAGAGGGAAATGAAAAAAACAGATACTCAGTCCTGGGCTCCAACAAAACAAAGATAAATGATGACAAGGATACCAATGATGCCCATAAGAACATGCTCAAAGAAGAAATTCTGCAAGTAATCGCTGAGAATTTCATGGAGATGTTACTAGACATGGTTAACCAAAATGTACAAGAGGCACTCAAGAAATTGCAAGACACCAAAAGTAAAGACACAGAAACAAATAAATGAACTCATAGGAGCCCTAAATAAACACCAAAGTAAAACAGAGAACACTATAAATAGAGAAATAAATGAATTAAACATGAAAATAGATGACATTAAAGAGGAAGTGACCCATGATATAGAAAACCTCAGAAAAAAGAATGAAACAGAAATACAAAACACAATGGAAGGCCACTCCAGCAGACTAGAACAAGCAGAAGACAGAATCTCAGAACTTGAAGATAAAATGGAAATTAAAGGGAAACTGAAGAGCTATTAGTCAAACAACTCAAGACCTGCAAAACGAACATGAAAGAACTCACCAACTCCATCAAAAGACCAAACCTGAGAATCATGGGCATTGAAGAAAGAGAAAAAGTGCAAGCAAAAGGGATTAGTAATATATTCAACAAAATAATAACAGAAAATTTCCCAATTATAGAGAAAACTATGCCCATTCAGGTACAGGAAGCCTCCAGGACACCAAACAGACTTGACCAAGACAGAACTACCCCATGACATATTATCATTGAAAAAACAAGCACAGAGAATAGAGAAAGAATATTGAAGGCTGTAAGAGAAAAAAAACAAATAATATACAAAGGTAAACAGATCAAATCACAGCAGATTTCTCAATAGAAACCTTAAAAGCAAGAAAGGCATGGAGTGAGGTATTCCAGGCACTAAATGAAAACAATTTCAACCCTAGGATACTTTACCCAGCAAAACTATCATTCAAAATAGATGGAGCAATAAATGTCTCCCATGATAAACAGAAACTAAAACAATATATGACCACCAAGCCACCACTACAAAAGATTCTTCAAGGAATTCTTCACACAGAAAATGAAAGCAAACAAAACCATGAGAGGACAGGCAACACCAAACCACAGGAGAAGAAAAATAGGGGATTCAGAGAGTAACATTAATTCAGCTGCACACAATCAAACCCTCAAACAACAAAAACAAATAAATGACAGGAATTACCACATACTTATCAATATTAACACTGAATGTTAATAGACTTAACTCCTCCCTCAAAAAGACATTCTGTGGCAAACTGGATTAAAAATGAAGATCCAACAATCTGTTGTTTACAGGAGACCCATCTAATTGACAGAAACAAGCACTGACTTACGGCAAAAGGCTGGAAGATTTACCAAGCCAATGGTCCCCCAAAAAGAGGCAGGAGTAGCAAAACTTATCTCAGACAAAGTAGACTTCAAACTTACATTGATCAAATGAGATAAAGGACACTCCATACTAAAAAAGGGGAAATAGACCAAAAGGAAATAATAATCATCAACCTATATGAACCCAACATCAGTGCATCCAATTTCATCAAACATATTCTGAAGGATCTAAAAGCATATATAGACTCCAACACAGTGGTAGTGAGAGACTTTAATACCCCCCTATCACCAATAGATAGGTCATCCAAACAAAAAACTGACAAAGAAATTCTAGAACTAAATTACATCATAGATCAAATGGACCTAGCTGATGTCTACAGAATATTTCATCCAAAATACACATTCTACTCAGCAGTCCATGGAACTTTTTCCAAAATTGATATCTTAGGGCACAAAGTAAGCTTCAGCAAATATAAGAAAATAGAAAAAAAATCCCATGCATTCTATCTTATTGCAATGCATTAAAACTAGAATTCAACAACAAAAACAGTAGAAGAAAGCATGCAAACAATTCAAAGCTGAACAACACATTGCTTAATGATCAGTGGGTCATCAATGAAATAAAAGATGAATTAAAAGTTTCCTGGAGAGACTCCAAGATGGTGGCTAGAGGGAGTAAGCAGAAAGTGTGCCTCCTATAGTGAAATCTTGGAGAGATGATGGAGACGCACCTTGCAGGCAAAACCACTGAGAAGAGGCAAAACTTTGACCCTTCCACACATCCAGTTGGTGCAGAGAATCTCCACTTCACATGAAACAGAGAAACTAGGAGGGCCCCCGGGCCACCAGTCTCCTGTGCCCAGATGGCTTGGGAAGACATGGACAAGGTGAGCTTAGCAGTACCACGGTACTCCCACAGACAACCCTGGGCCAGATCAGCATAGCCCCCTGGACAGACCGACTTCCACCCAGGGAAAAAAGAGAGAAACTGACTAATAAGCAATAAGAACAATAAAGACACGCGGGAAAGTGGGTGGGGCACACTGAGCTCCGAAGAGCAGGGAATGGAATCCCTCCCAGAACTGTAAACAAACAAGCCAGGCTGGACCAGAGAGGCTCTGGCAGGAGCAGGGGCATGAAACCCAGAAACCAGGAGCTGGAAAGCTTCTGAGAGCAGCGGAGGGAGGAAAACTCCACAGGAGAGGGGGAACACCCACCTCCCATGAAAGCTGTAAACAAACATGCAGGCCTGAGAAAGCAGGTGCAGTGTCACCTCCCCCAGTGTGCTTGGAAAGGGGAAAGCTTGTAGCAGAGGCTCACACACAAGAGAACTCTGAGTAAACAAAGCCTGCAGGGCCAGGTGAGTGTTAAGCTCACCACTGAGATCTGCATAAATAATGCCTCCAGCAACAGAAGGCTGACAGCAGCAGGCAGGCAAACCACAGCTGCAGATACCATTCACAGAACTGTCTCCAGACTCTTTTTTTTTTCTCTCTCCCTACCTTTGATGAGAAAACAACCGAACTACACCTGCATGCTGAAAAACTTACTGAAACTGTATTGCATTTGACACTTTGTGGAGTTTTTTTATGCAATTTTGTTCTACTTTATGCATCCCCTTTGATGAGACAACTACAGAAAAACATCTGAGGCACCATCTCCAGAATGGGAGACTGAGATGAACACCAAAATTATTAAGACTGAAACTTCATTGCATTTGAACTTGGAGGGTTTTTTTTTCTGTTTTTCATTCTCTTTTATTTTACTTTTATATATATATTTCTTTCATTTACTTATTTTTTATTTTTATTCTTATCTTTATTCTTATTATTTTTTATTTTCAATCCTCTCTCTGTCTCTCTAATGACTGTTCAGCTTACTGTTGATTAGTACACCAATGCTCCCTGTTTATACCTTTGAAACTTTTTTGATTCCTTGTTTTCTTTTTTCCTACTTGTCTGTTTATTTGTTTTTCCCTTTTTCTTTAATTTCTTGCTTCCCATCTCCTCTCACCCTTCCATTCTAAATATTACCATTGTTATTATTACAAGCTAGAAAATACTTGATTGGACACAGTACAGGGACAGTAACAACACCAAGGACAATGATGGGAAGACAGAAAAAAACAGGGAAACCAGTTTCCCCACAGCAAAAAAATTAGTATAGGAACCAGAGGGAAATGAAGAAAACAGAAACTCAGATCCAGACTCCAACAAAATGAAGATAAACTATGCCAAAGAACCCAATGAAGCCCACAAGAATAATTTAAAAGAAGACATACTACAGGTACTCAATGAAAATTTCATAAAGATGATACTGGATATGGTCAACCAAAATGTACATGAGACAGTCAAGAAATTCGAAGAAAACAAAAATAGAGAATTTGAAAAAGCAAAAGAAGAAATAAAGGAAACCATAGAAGCACTGTATAAACATCAAAGTGAAACAAAGAACATGATTAATAAACAGATAAATGAACTCAGGACAAAAATAGACAACATTAAAGAGGAAACCACCCAGGATATTGAAAAACTCAGAAAAAAGAATGAAACAGAACTGCAAAACAAAACAGAAGGCCAAATAGAATAGAACAAACAGAAGACAGAATCTCAGAACTTGAAGATAAAATGGTAATTAAAGGAAAAACTGAAGAACTATTAATTAAACAACTCAAGACCTGTGAAAAGAAAATGCAAGAACTCACCGACTCCATCAAAAGACCAAACTTGAGAATCATGGGCATCGAAGAAGGAGAAGAGGTGCAAGCGAAGGGAATGCATAATCTATTCAACAAAATAATAATGGAAAATTTCCCAAATCTAGAGAAAGATATTCCCATACAGATGCAAGAGGCCTCCAGGACACCAAACAGACCAGATAAAAATAGAACTACCCCACGACATATCATCATTAAAACAACAAGTTCAGAAACTAGGGAAAGAATATTGAAGGCTGTAAAAGAGAAAAAACAAATAACACACAAAGGTAAACCCATCAAAATCACAGTAGACTTCTCAACAGAACCATTGAAAGCAAGAAGAGCATGGGGTGAGATCTTCCGGGCACTGAATGAAAATAACTTCAACCCCAGGATACTCTACCCAGCAAAACTATCATTCAAAACAGATGGAGCAATAAAAGTCTTCCATGATAAGCAGAAACTAAAACAATATGTGACCACAAAGCCACCACTACAAAAGATTCTTCAAGGGATTCTGCATACAGAAAGTAAAACCCAACTTAACCATGAAAAGACAGGCAGCACCAAACCACAGGAAAAGAAAAATCAAGACAGTAGAGAGTAACCTCAACTTAGGTACACACAATCAAACCTTCAAACAACTAAGACAACTAAATGACAGGAATCACCACATACCTATCCGTACTAACACTTAATGTTAATGGACTTAATTCAACCATCAAAAGGCACTGCTTCACAAAATGGATTAAAAGGGAAGATCCAACAATTTGTTGCTTACAGAAGACCCATCTCACCAACAGAAATAAGCATAGATTTAGGATGAAAGGCTACAAGAAGATTTACCAAGCCAATGGACCCCCAAAACATGCAGGAGTAGCAATACTTATCTCTGACAAAGTAGACTTCAAACCTACATTGATCAAACCTACATTGAGATAAAGAAGGACATTCCATACTAATAAAAGGGGAAATAGACCAAAAAGAAATAATAATCATCAACCTGTATGCACCCAATGTTAACGCACCCAATTTCATCAAACATACCCTGAAAGACCAAAAAGCATATATTAACGCCAACACAGCACTTGTGGGAGACTTTAACACCCCATTATCATCAACAGATAGGTCATCCAAACAAAAAATCAATAAAGAAATCCAAGATCTAAAATATACAATAGATCAAATGGACCTACTTGATGTCTACAGAACATTTCATTCAACTTCTACACAATATACATTCTTCTCAGCAGCCCATGGAACCTTCTCCAAAATAGATCATATCCTAGGGCACAAAGCAAGCCTCAGCAAATAGAAGAAAATAGAAATTATACCGTGCATACTATCTGACCACAGTGCAGTAAAAGTAGAACTCAACAACAAAAGTAAAGCCAAAAAACATGCAAACAGCTGGAAACTAAACAACTCATTACTTAATGAACAATGGATCATTGATGAAATAAAAGAGGAAATTAAAAATTCCTGGAAGTCAATGAAAATGAAAATACAACCTACTGGAACCTATGGGACACAGCAAAGGCAGTCTTGAGAGGAAAGTTTATAGCCATGAGTGCATATATTGAAAAGATTGAAAGATCCCAAATCAATGACCTAATGATATATCTCAAACTCCTAGAAAAACAAGAACAAGCAAATCCCAAAACAAATAGAAGGAGAGAAATAATAAAAATAAGAGCTGAAATCAACAAAATAGAAACCAAAAAAAACATACAAAGAATTAATGAAACAAAAAGTTGGTTTTTTGAAAAAATAAACAAGATCGATAGACCCCTGGCAAACCTGACTAAAATGAGGAGAGAAAAAACCCAAATGAGTAGAATCAGGAATGCAAAAGGGGAGATAACAATGAACACTGTGGAAGTCCAGGAAATCATCAGACACTACTTCGAGAACCTATATTCAAATAAATTTGAAAATCTTAAAGAAATGGACAGATTTCTAGATACACATGATCATCCAAAACTGAACCAAGAGGAAATTAATCACCTGAATAGATCTATAACACAAAATGAAATTGAAGCAGCAATCAAGAGTCTCCCCAAAAAGAAAAGTCCAGGACCTGATGGATTCTCTGCTGAATTCTATCAGACCTTTAAAAAAGAACTGATAGCAACCCTACTTAAACTGTTCCAGGAAATAGAAAGAGAAGGAAAACTGCCAAACACATTTTATGAAGCCAGTATTACACTTATCCCAAAATCAGGCAAAGACACCTCCTAAAAGAAGAACTATAGGCCAATCTTCTTAATGAACATTGATGCAAAAATCCTCAACAAAATAATGGCAAACCGAATTCAACAACACATCAAAAAGATTATTCACCATGACCAAGTAGGCTTCATCCCAGAAATGCAGGAGTGGTTCAACATACAAAAATCAATAAATGTAATAAACCACACTAACAGAAGCAAAGACAAAAACTACTTGATCATCTCCATAGATGCAGAAAAAGCCTTTGATAACATCCAACACCACTTCATGATAAAAGCTCTAAGAAAACTAAGAATAGAAGGAAAGTACCTCAACATTATAAAAGCTATGTATGACAAACCTACAGCCAGCATTATACTTAACAGAGAAAAACTGAAACCATTCCCTCTAAAATCAGGAACCAGACAAGGATGCCCACTATCTCCACTCCTATTCAACATAGTACTAAAATTCCTAGCCAGAGCAATTAGGCAAGAAGAAGGAATAAAAGGAATACAAATAGGTAAAGAAACTGTCAAAATATCCCTATTTGCAGACAACATGATCCTATACTTTAAAGACTCAAAAAACTTCACTCAGAAGCTTCTAAACATCATCAATAACTACAGCAAGGTAGCAGGATATAAAATCAACATAGAAAAATCATTAGCATTTCTATACACTAACAATGAGCAAACTGAAAAAGAATGTATGAAAACAATTCCATTTACAATAGCCTCAAAAAAAATCAAATACCTAGGTGTAAACCTAACAAAAGATGTGAATTACCTCTACAAGGAAAACTATACACTTCTGAAGAAAGAGATTGAGGAAGACTGTAGAAAGTGGAGAGATCTCCCATGCTCATGGATTGGTAGAATCAACATAGTAAAAATGTCTATACTCCCAAAAGTAATCTATATGTTTAGTGCAATTCCCATCAAAATTCCAATGACATTCATTAAAGAGATTGAAAAACCTACCATGAAATTTATATGGAAACACAAGAGGCCACAAATAGCCAAGGCAATACTCAGTCAAAAGAACAATGCTGGTGGTATCACGATACCTGACTTCAAACTATATTACAAAGCAATAACAATAAAAACAGCATAGTACTGGCACAAAAACAGACATGAAGACCAGTGGAACAGAATAGAGGACCCAGATATGAAGCCACACAACTATAACCAACTTGTCTTTGACATAGGCGCTAAAAATACATGATGGGGAAATAGCAGCCTCTTCAACAAAAACTGCTGGGAAAACTGGTTAGCAGTCTGCAAGAAACTGAAACTAGATTCATGTATATCACCCTATACTAATATTAACTCAAAATGGATCAAGGATCTTAATATCAGACCAAAAACTCTAAAGTTGATACAGGAAAGAGTAAGAAATACTCTGGAGTTAGTAGGTATAGGTAAGAACTTTCTCAATGAAACCCCAACAGCACAGCAACTAAGAGATATCATAGATAAATGGGACCTCATAAAACTAAAAAGCTTCTGCTCATCAAAACAAATGGTCTCTAAACTTAAGAGAACACCCACAGAGTGGCAGAAAATATTCGCCAGCTACACATCAGACAAAGGAATGATAACCAGAATATATAGGGAACTTAAAAAACTAAATTCTCCCAAAACTAATGAACCAAGAAAGAAATGGGCAAGTGAACTAAACAGAACTTTCTCAAAAGAAGAAATTCTAATGGCCAAAAAACACATAAAAAAATGCTCACCATCTCTAGCAATAAAGGAAATGCAAATTAAAACCACACTAAGATTCCACCTCACCCCTGTTAGAATAGCCATCATTAGCAACACCAACAACAACAGGTGTTGGTGAGGATGTGGGGAAAAAGGAGCCCTCTTACACTGTTGGTGTGAATGTAAACTAGTACAACCACTCTGGAAAAAAACTTGGAGGCTACTTAAAATGCTAAACATTGATCTACCATTTGATCCAGCAATACCACTCTTGGGGATATACCCAAAAGACTGTTACTCCAGAGGCACCTGCACATCCATGTTTATTGCGGCACTATTCACAATAGCCAAGTGATGGAAACAGCCAAGATGCCCCAGCACTGACGAATGGATTAAGAAAATGTGGTATTTATACACAATGGAATTTTATGCAGCCATGAAGAAGACAAAAATGTTATCATTCGCTGGTAAATTGATGGAATTGGAGAACATCATTCTGAGTGAGGTTAGCCTGGCCCAAAAGGCCAAAAAGCGTATGTTCTCCCTCATATGTGGACATTAGATCAAGGGCAAACACAACAAGGGGATTGGACTTTGAGCACATGACAAAAGCGAGAGCACACAAGGGAGGTGTGAGGATAGGTAAGACACCTAAAAAATTAGCTAGCATTTGTTGCTCTTAATGCAGAGAAACTAAAGCAGATACCTTAAAAGCAACTTAGGCCAATAGGAAAAGGGGACCAGGAAGTAGAGAAAAGGTTAGATCAAAAAGAATTAACCTAGAAGGTAACACACATGCACAGGAAATTAATGTGAGTCAACTCCCTGTATAAGGAACCAGAAGGGAATGAAGAGAACAGAAACTCAGATCCAGACTCCAACAAAATGAAGATAAACTATGCCAAAGGACCCAATGAAGCCCACAAGAATAATTTAAAAGAAGACATACTACAAGTACTCAATGAGAATTTTATAGAGATGATACTGGATAGGGTCAACCAAAATGTACAGGAGACACTCAAGAAATTCCAAGACAATAAAAATAGAGAATTTGAAAAAGCAAAAGAAGAAATAAACTCCCTGTATAGCTATTCTTACCTCAACCAGCAGAAACACTTGTTCCTTCCTATTATTGCTTATACTCTCTCAACAAAATTAGAGATAAGGGCAAAATAGTTTCTCCCGGTATTGAGGGGGTGGAGGGGAGAGGGAGGGGGCGGAGTGGGTGGTAAGGGAGGGGGTGGGGGCAGGGGGGAGAAATGACCCAAGCCTTGTATGCACATATGAATAATAAAACAATAAAAAAGTGAAAAAAAAAAGGTTCCTGGAAGTTAATGAAAATGAAAACACTACCTACCAGAACCTATGGGACACAGCAAAGACAGTCCGAAGAAGAAAGTTCAGAGCCATGAGTGATATATTAAAAGGACAGAAAGATCTCAAATAGATCTAATACTACAGCTCAAACTCCTAGAAAAACAAGAACAATCAAATCCCAAAACAAGCAGAAGGAGAGAAATAATTAAAATAAGGGATGAAATCAATGAAACAGAAACCCAAAAACCATACAAAGAATCAATGAAACAAAAAGCTGGTTCTTTGAAAAAATAAACAAGATTGACAGACTTCTGGAAAACCTGACTAAAATGAGGAGAGAAAAAACCCAAATCAGTAAAATCAGAAATGCGAAAGGGGAGACAACAACAAACACCATGGCAATCCAGGGAACCATCAGAGACTACTTTAAGAACCTATATTCCAATCAATTTGAAAATCTTGAACTAAATGGACAAATTTATAGATACTTATGACCACTCAAAATTGAACCAAGAGGATATTAATCACCTGAATAGATCTATAACACAAAATGAAATTGAAGCAGCAATAGTCTCCCAAAAAAGAAAAGTCCAGGACCTGATGGATTCTCAGCTGAATTCTATCAGACCTTTAAAGAAGAAGTAATGCTAACTCTCCTTAAACTTTTCCACAAAATAAAAAGGGAAGGAACACTACCTAACTCATTTCATGAAGCCAGCATTACACTCATCCCAAAACCAGGGACAAAGACATCTCCAAAAAAAGGAGAATTATAGGCCAATCTCCCTAATGAACTTCAATGCAAAAATCCTCAACAAAATAATGGCAAACTGAATCCAACATCAGAAAGATCATTCACCACAACAAAGTCAATTTCATTCCAGGGATGAAGAGGTTGTTCAACATATGCCAATCTATAAATGTAATACAGTACATTAACAAAACCAAAGAAAAAAAACCACTTGGTCATCTCAATAGATGCAGAAAAAGCCTTTGACAAGATCCAACACCACTTCATGATAAAAGCTTTAAGAAAACTAGGAATAGAAGGAATGTACCTTAACATCGTAAAGGCTGTGTATGACAAACCTACAGCCAACATCATATTTAATGGAAACCGAAATTTCCATTAAATGGAAACCGTTTCCCCTAAAATCAGGAATGAGACAAGGGTGCCCACTATCCCCACTCCTATTCAACATAGTCCTGGAATTCCCAGCCAGAGTAATTAGGCAAGAAGAAGAAATAAAAGGAATACAAATAGGTAAAGAAATTGTCAAAATATCCCTATTTTGAAGATGACATGATCCTATATCTTAAAGACCCAAAAACTCCTAGACACCATAAACAGCTACAATAAGGTGGCCGGATACAAAATCAACTTACAAAAATCATTAGCTTTTCTATACACCAACAACAAACAAATTGAGAAAGACTATATAGAAACAATTCCATTTACAATAGTCTCAAAAAAATCAAATACCTAGGAGTAAACTTAACAAAGGATATGACTTAACAAAGGATGTGAATGATCTCTACAAGGAGAACTACAAACCCCTGAAGAAAGAGATCAAGGATGACTACAGAAGATGGAAAGCTTTCCCATGTTCATGGATTGGTAGAATCAACATAGTAAAAATGGCTACACTACCAAAAGCAATCTACATGTTTAATGCAATTCCCATCAAAATCCCAATGACATTCATCACAGAGATTGAAAAATCTACCTTAAAGTTCATTAAGAAACATAAGAGACTGCAAATATCCAAGGCAATACTCAGCAAAAAGAGCAATGCTGGAGGTATCACAATACCCAACTTCAAACTATATAATAAAGCAATAGCAATAAAAACAGCATGGTACTGGCACAAAAACAGATATGAAGACCAGTGGAACAGAATAGGCAGCTATGCCCATCTTATTTTTGACAAAGGTGCCAAAAGCGTACAATGGAGAAAAGACAGCCTCTTCAACAAATATTGCTGAGAAAAGTGGTTATCTCCCTGCAGAAAACTGAAACTAGATCCATGTTTACCACCCTGTACTAGTATCAACTTAAAATGGATCAAGGACCTTAATATCAGAGCCAAAACTCTTAAGTTAGTACAGGAAAGAGCAGGGAATACTCTGGAAGCAGCAGGTATAGGCAAGGACTTCTTTAATACAACCCCAGCAGTCCAGCAACTAAGAGAAAGGTTGGACAAATGGGCCTACATAAAATTTAAAAGCTTCTGCACAACAAAAGAAATGGTCTCTAAACTGAAGAGACCACCCACAGAGTGGGAGAAAGCATTTGCCAGCTATACATCAAAGGACAGATAACCAGAATATAGAGGGAGCTCAAAAAATGAAACTCTCACAAAATCAATGAGCCAATAAAGAAATGGGCAACTGAACCAAACAGAACTTTTTCAAAAGAAGAAATTTAAATGGCTAAAAAACACATGAAAAAATCCTTGCCATCTCTGGCCATAAAGGAAATGCGAATCAAAACCACACTAAGATTCCACCTCACCCCTGTTAGAATAGCCATCATCAAAAACACCACCAATAACAGGTGTTGGTGAGGATGTGGGGAAAAAGGAACCCTCATACACTGCTGGTGAGAATGCAAGCTAGCGCAACCACTCTGGAAAACAATGTGGAGGCTTCTTAAAAAACTAAACATAGATCGGCCATATGCTCCAGCAATCCCACTCCTAAGGATATACCCAAAGGAATGCGACACAGGTTACTCCAGAGGCACCTGCACAACCATGTTTATTGCATTGCTATTCACAATATCTGAGTTATGGAAACAGCCAAGATGCCCCACTACTGATAAATGGATTAAGAAAATGTGGTATTTATACACAATGAAATTTTACTCAGCCATGAAGAAGAGTGAAATCTTATTATTAGGAAGTAAATGGATGGAACTCAAGAACATCATCCTGAGCAAGGTTAGCCAGGCTCAGAGGACCAAAAATCATATGTTCTCCCTCAAATGCAGACTTTAGATCCAGGGCAAAGGCAGTAATGTTGTTGGACATGGGTCACATGCTAAGAGGAGAGCACATATGTGAGGAATGGGGATAGGTAGGAAACCAAAAACTTGAAAGTGTTTGATGTCCCCACTGCAGAGTCAATACAGAAACCTTAAAGTGACTGAGGTCAATATGGGAAGGTGATCAGGAAGTACAGAAGAGGTCAGGTAGAGATTAATCAATTCAGGTTGTAATTACACTTGTGCATGGAAGCAATGCTAGGAATCTCTCTGTATAGCTATTCTTATCTCAACTAGCAAAAACATTTTGCCTTTATTATTGCTTGTGTCTTCTCTTCAACAAAATTGGAGAAAAGAGCAGAATAGGTTCTGCCTGGAAGTGAGGGTAGGGAGAGAGGGGAAGGAGGCGGAGGGCAGGGGGGAGAAATGACCCAAACAATGTATGTACATATGAATATATGAATAAAGAGAAAAACAAAGAAATTCACCTCTCCAGGTGCTTGATTCATGGCAACATGATCTGGAGATAGAGAATGGATCCAGTGATTACATTACTCATGGTTGACTCCTGTCCAACTGGCTGTATGGATTTTATTCTTCCTTCTGACAGTTTAAGGAAGATCACTCTCTTGTCAATTGCATTGTCCTAATGCAAACTCCTCCTGTATTTTCAGCTATCACAATGAGTCTTATTACTGGCCCCAGAGTCACTTTCCATAAAGTTAGTTAAGTAAAAGGCTCTCATAGTCTCAGACACCTGGATTCAATGGAGTTGTATTTCAGGCTCTTAACTTGACATGTTAAAGTGGAAAAGGAAATAATAAAGAGAGAGCCAAGTGACTAAGCAGCTTGTGATCTGCCCTTGGTGTCTACTTTTGCACTAATGTCCCTTTCCAGAGCCGTTTAATATCCTCCTGTAATGTCAAGTCCATGAGATACAGACAATGAGTCCTGGAAAACACATACACATTGGTATAGGGCTGCACACATGGAGCTGAAGACAACACTGACACCAGGCCAGTATGTGTCTCCCACATATAGCTCAGTTTGCATTCAGCTTTTGTCATCAGGGCTCTATGTCTTTAACTTGAATGTTTTCATTTGCATGTTCAATTTAAGAATGATTAGAGTTTGACTTGGTCATTCCCCAAAGCAGGCACAGGAGGAGAATCTGCACAAGAGACTGAACTTGCTTCCAGAGGAAAGAGGCAGTAGAGCTGGGGAATCTGGGAAGAGAAGGCAAAAAGTCAAGGGAGTGTGAGGTTTCTGAGAAATTGCATGTACTTAACAGCCTAAAAGATATTCTTCATACAATAGGATGACAACTGGCTAGGCTTCCCTGTAGCATTTACAGTATCAGGACAGCAGCAGTGGGGAGGAGAAGAGTTTAGAGTGCAAAAGCAAATGAAGATGGAAAAGGCTGGCTGGGTAGCAGCTCATGGAAATTTGAGATAAGAACAGATAGAGGTTGCATCATCTGTTGGACAGAACAAACCTTGATGAGAAAACACAGTAGGAGAATGAGCTCCAACCCTACATAGATAAGTTGTAAGGAACAACTGCATCCAGAGCCACAGGTGTGGCTACCTATGTACGCTGGGTAGGGGAATCTGCATGCCATTATCCCCTTGCTGAACAGTAGTTTTCTTTTGATAATCTCTTTCAGGACATTTGTGGCATCAATGAGGCCATACTGAAACTCGTGTGTGTTGTCAACTGGTCCTTTGGGGGCATCACTGTCCAGATTGGCAGAGCTCTTCATTTCAAAGGAAGCATCCACATTCAGCTCTAAAATAAAACCACTGCCAGAAAGATTCCAAGATGGAGGCTAGAGGTAGGAAGCAGAAAGCGACCCTCCTATAGTGAAATCTTGGAGAGACGCTGGAGACACACTTTGCAGGCATAATCACCGAGAAAAGGCATAACTTTGACTCCTCCACATCTCCAGCCGGCGCAGAGAATCTCCACTTCACGTTAAACGGAGAAACGAGGAGGCCCCCGGGCCGCCAGTGGCCGGCGCCCATAAGGCTCGGGAAGACGCGGACCAGGTGAGCTTCGCGGTACCGCGGTTCCCCCACAGACAAGCCTGGGCCAGAGCAGCATAGCCCCCTGGACAGACTGACCTCCACCCGGGAAAAAAAGAGAAACTGAGTACTAAGCAATAAGAACAGTTAAGACGCTGGAAAGAGGGTGGGGCGCCCTGAGCGCTGAAGATTGGGGGAAGGGAATCCTTCCCGGGACTGTAAATAAACAAGCTGGGCGGGCCGGAGAGGCTCTGGCGGGAGCGGGGCGTGCGCCCAGCAACCAGGAGCGGGGACGCTTGTGAGAGGAGGGAAGACCCACTTCCCACGTGAACTGTAAATAAACACGCAGGCCTGACAACGCGGGGCAGTGTCGCCTTTCCCAGTGCTTGGAAAGGGAAAAGCCTGTGGCAGAGGCCCCCCGCACAGGAGAACTCTGAGCAAACAAAGCCTGTGGGACCAGGTGAGTGCTAGCTCACCCCAGAGATCTGCATAAATAACGCCGCCAGCTACAGGCTGAGAGCAGCAGGCAGGCAAGCCACAGTTGCAGATACCACTCTCAGAACTGCCTCCAGACGCTTTTTTTTCTTTTTCTCCCTACCTTTGATGAGAGAACAACCGAATTACACCTGCAACCCGAAAAACTTACTGAAACTGTATTGCATTTGAACTGGGGACACTTGGTGGGGCTTTTTTTTTTTTTCTTCTGTGTGTGTGTGAGTGTAGTTTTGTTCTACTTTATGCATCCCCTTTGATGAGACAACTACAGAACAACATCTGAGGCACCAACTCCAGGACTGGAGATTGAGACGGACATCCAAATTATTAAGACTGAAATTGCATTGCATATAAACTTGGAAGTTTTTTGGTTTTTTTTGTTTTTTTTAATTTTCTATTTTCCATTTTATTTTAATTCATTTTTATAAATAGATATTACTTTCATATACTTATTTTTTATTTTTTTTATCTTTGATTTTCAATCCTCTCTCTGTCACGCTATTGTCTGTTCAGCTTACTGTCAATTAGTACACTAACACTCCCTGTTTATACCTTTGAAACTCTCTTGTCTGATACCTTGTTCTGCTTTCTCTCTCTTGTCTGTATATTTGTTTTCCCCTTTTCTTTAACTTCTTGCTTTCCATCTCAGCTCACTCTTCCATTCTCAATATTAACATTGTTATTATTACAAGCTAGAAAATACTTAATTACACACAGTACAGGGACAGTAACAACACCAAGGACAATGACGGGAAGACAGAAAAAACAAGGAAAGCAGTTTCCCCACAGCAAAAAATTAGTACAGGAACCAGAGGGGAATGAAGAGAACAGAAACTCAGAGCCAGACTCCAACAAAATGAAGATAAACTATGCCAAAGGACCCAATGAAGCCTACAAGAATAATTTAAAAGAAGACATACTACAAGTACTCAATGAGAATTTTATAGAGATGATACTGGATAGGGTCAACCAAAATGTACAGGAGACACTCAAGAAATTCCAAGACAATAAAAATAGAGAATTTGAAAAAGCAAAAGAAGAAATAAAGGAAACCATAGAAGCACTGTATAAACACCAAAGTGAAAGAGAGAACACAATGAATAAATGGATAAATGAACTCAGGACAAAAATAGACAACAATAAAGAAGAAAACAGCCAGGATATGGAAAACCTCAGAAAAAAAGAACGAAACAGAACTGCAAAACAAAACGGAAGGCCAATCCAGCAGAATAGAACAAACAGAAGACAGAATCTCAGAACTTGAAGATGAAATGGTAATTAAAGGAAAAACTGAAGAACTACTAATTAAACAACTCAAGACCTGTGAAAAGAAAATGCAAGAACTCACTGACTCCATCAAAAGACCAAACTTGAGAATCATGGGCATCGAAGAAGGAGAAGAGGTGCAAGCGAAGGGAATGCGTAATATATTCAACAAAATAATAACGGAAAATTTCCCAAATCTAGAGAAAGATATTCCCATACAAATGCAAGAGGCCTCCAGGACACCAAACAGACCAGATCAAAATAGAACTACTCCACGACATATCATCATTAAAACAACAAGTTCAGAAACTAAGGAAAGAATATTGAAGGCTGCAAGAGAGAAAAAACAAGTAACATACAAAGGTAAACCCATCAAAATCACAGCAGACTTCTCAACAGAAACATTAAAAGCAAGAAGAGCGTGGGGTGAGATCTTCCGGGCACTGAATGAAAATAACTTCAACCCCAGGATACTCTACCCAGCAAAGCTATCATTCAAAATAGATGGAGCAATAAAAGTCTTCCATGATAAGCAGAAACTAAAACAATATGTGACCACAAAGCCACCATTACAAAAGATTCTGCAAGGGATCCTGCACACAGAAAGTGACACCCAACTTAACCATGAAAAGGCAGGCAACACCAAACCACAGGATAAGAAAAAGCAAGACAGTAGAGAGTAACATCAAGTTAGGTACACACAATCAAACCTTCAAACAACTAAGATAACTAAATGGCAGGAATCACCACATACCTATCAGTACTAACACTTAATGTTAATGGACTTAATTCACCCATCAAAAGACACCGTTTGACAAAATGGATTAAAAAAGAAGATCCAACAATTTGTTGCTTACAGGAGACTCATCTCACTGACAGAAATAAGCATATGCTTAGGATGAAAGGCTGGAAGAAGATTTACCAAGCCAATGGCCCCCGAAAACAAGCAGGAGTAGCAATACTTATCTCTGACAAAGTAGACTTCAAACCTACATTGATCAAACGAGATAAAGAAGGACATTCCATACTAATAAAAGGGGAAATAGACCAAAAGGAAATAATAATCATCAATCTGTACGCACCCAATGTCAACGCACCCAATTTCATCAAACATACCCTGAAAGACCTAAAAGCATATATAAACGCCAACACAGTGGTTGTGGGAGACTTTAACACTCCATTATCATCAATAGATAGGTCATCCAAACAAAAACTCAATAAAGAAATCCAAGATCTAAAATATGCAATAGATCAAGTGGACCTAGTAGATGTCTACAGAACATTTCATCCAACCTCTACACAATATACATTCTTCTCAGCAGCCCATGGAACCTTCTCCAAAATAGATCATATCCTAGGGCACAAAGCAAGCCTCAGCAAATATAAGAAAATAGAAATAATACCATGCATACTATCTGACCACAATGCAGTAAAAGTAGAACTCAACAACAAAAGTAAAGACAAAAAACATGCAAACAGCTGGAAACTAAATAACTCATTACTTAATGAAGAATGGATCATCGATGCAATAAAAGAGGAAATTAAAAAGTTCCTAGAAGTCAATGAAGATGAAAACACAACCTACCAGAACCTATGGGACACAGCTAAGGCAGTCTTGAGAGGAAAGTTTATAGCCATGAGTGCATATATTAAAAAGATTGAAAGATCCCAAATCAATGACCTAATGATACATCTCAAACTCCTAGAAAAACAAGAACAAGCAAATCGCAAAACAAATAGAAGGAGAGAAATAATAAAAATAAGAGCTGAAATCAATGAAATAGAACCAAAAAAACCATACAAAGAATTAATGAAACAAAAAGTTGGTTCTTTGAAAAAATAAACAAGATCGATAGACCCCTGGCAAACCTGACTAAAATGAGGAGAGAAAAAACCCAAATGAGTAGAATCAGGAATGCAAAAGGGGAGATAACAACAAACACCATGGAAGTCCAGGAAATCATCAGAGACTACTTTGAGAACCTATATTCAAATAAATTTGAAAATCTAAAAGAAATGGACAGATTTCTAGATACATATGATCATCCAAAACTGAACCAAGAGGAAATTAATCACCTGAATAGACCTATAACACAAAATGAAATTGAAGCAGCAATCAAGAGTCTCCCCAAAAAGAAAAGTCCAGGACCTGATGGATTCTCTGCTGAATTCTATCAGACCTTTAAAGAAGAACTGATACCAACCCTCCTTAAACTGTTCCATGAAATAGAAAGGGAAGGAAAACTGCCAAACACATTTTATGAAGCCACTATTACACTTATCCCAAAACCAGGCAAAGACACCTCCAAAAAGGAGAACTATAGGCCAATCTCCTTAATGAACATTGATGCAAAAATCCTCAACAAAATAATGGCAAATCGAATTCAGCAACACATCAAAAAGATTATTCACCACGACCAGGTAGGCTTCATCCCAGGGATGCAGGGGTGGTTCAACATACGAAAATCAATAAACGTAATAAACCACATTAACAGAAGCAAAGACAAAAACCACTTGATCATCTCAATAGATGCAGAAAAAGCCTTTGATAAGATCCAACATCATTTCATGATAAAAGCTCTAAGAAAACTAGGAATAGAAGGAAAGTTCCTCAACATTATAAAAGCTATATATGACAAACCTACAGCCAGCATTATACTTAACGGAGAAAAATTAAAACCATTCCCTCTAAAATCAGGAACCAGACAAGGATGCCCACTATCTCCACTCCTATTCAACATAGTACTGGAATTCCTAGCCAGAGCAATTAGGCAAGAAGAAGGAATAAAAGGAATACAAATAGGTAAAGAAACTGTCAAAATATCCCTATTTGCAGACGACATGATCCTATACCTTAAAGACCCAAAAAACTCTACTCAGAAGCTTCTAGACATCATCAATAGCTATAGCAAGGTAGCAGGATATAAAATCAACATAGAAAAATCATTAGCATTTCTATACACTAACAATGAGCAAACGGAAAAAGAATGTATGAAAACAATTCCATTTACAATAGCCTCAAAAAAAATCAAATACCTAGGTGTAAACCTAACAAAAGATGTGAAAGACCTCTACAAGGAAAACTATACACTTCTGAAGAAAGAGATTGAGGAAGACTATAGAAAGTGGAGAGATCTCCCATGCTCATGGATTGGTAGAATCAACATAGTAAAAATGTCTATACTCCCAAAAGTAATCTACATGTTTAATGCAATTCCCATCAAAATTCCAATGACATTCATCAAAGAGATTGAAAAATCTACTGTTAAATTTATATGGAAACACAAGAGGCCACGAATAGCCAAGGCAATACTCAGTCAAAAGAACAATGCAGGAGGTATCACAATACCTGACTTCAAACTATATTACAAAGCAATAATAATAAAAACAGCATGGTACTGGCACAAAAACAGACATGAAGACCAGTGGAACAGAATAGAGGATCCAGATATGAAGCCACACAACTATAAGCAACTTATCTTTGACAAAGGAGCTAAAAATATACGATGGAGAAATAGCAGCCTCTTCAACAAAAACTGCTGGGAAAACTGGTTAGCAGTCTGCAAAAAACTGAAACTAGATCCATGTATATCACCCTATACCAAGATTAACTCAAAATGGATCAAGGATCTTAATATCAGACCCCAAACTCTTAAGTTGATACAAGAAAGAGTAGGAAATACTCTGGAGTTAGTAGGTATAGGTAAGAACTTTCTCAATGAAACCCCAGCAGCACAGCACCTAAGAGATAGCATAGATAAATGGCACCTCATAAAACTAAAAAGCTTCTGTTCATCAAAAGAAATGGTCTCTAAACTGAAGAGAACACCCACAGAGTGGGAGAAAATATTTGCCAATTATACATCAGACAAAGGACTGATAACCAGAATATACAGGGAACTTAAAAAACTAAATTCTCCCAAAACTAATGAACCAATAAAGAAATGGGCATGTGAACTAAACAGAACTTTCTCAAAAGAAGAAATTCAAATGGCCAGAAAACACATGAAAAAATGCTCACCATCTCTAGCAATAAAGGAAATGCAAATTAAAACCACACTAAGATTCCACCTCACCCCTGTTAGAATAGCCATCATCAGCAACACCACCAACAACAGGTGTTGGCGAGGATGCGGGGAAAAAGGAACCCTCTTACACTGTTGGTGGGAATGTAGACTAGTACAACCACTCTGGAAAAAAATTTGGAGGCTACTTAAAAAGCTGGACATCGATCTACCATTTGATCCAGCAATACCACTCTTGGGGATATACCCAAAAGACTGTTACTCCAGAGGCACCTGCATATCCATGTTTATTGCGGCACTATTCACAATAGCCAAGTTATGGAAACAGCCAAGATGCCCCAGCACTGACAAATGGATTAAGAAAATGTGGTATCTATACACAATGGAATTTTATGCAGCCATGAAGAAGAACGAAATGTTATCATTCGCTGGTAAATGGATGGAATTGGAGAACATCATTCTGAGTGAGGTTAGCCTGGCTCAAAAGACCAAAAATCGTATGTTCTCCCTCATATGTGGACATTAGATCAAGGGCAAACACAACAAGGGGATTGGACTATGAGCACATGATAAAAGCGAGAGCACACAAGGGAGGGGTGAGGATAGGTAAGACACCTAAAAAACTAGCTAGCATTTGTTGCCCTTAATGCAGAGAAACTAAAGCAGATACCTTAAAGCAACTGAGGCCAATAGGAAAAGGGGACCAGGAACTAGAGAAAAGGTTAGATTAAAAAGAATTAACCTAGAAGGTAACACCCACGCACAGGAAATCAATGTGAGTCAATGCCCTGTATAGCTATCCTTATCTCAACCAGCAAAACCCCTTGTTCCTTCCTATTATTGCTTATACTCTCTCTACAACAAAATTAGAGATAAGGGCAAAATAGTTTCTGCTGGGTATTGAGTGGGGGAGCGGGAGGGGGTGGAGTGGGTGGTAAGGGAGGGGGTGGGGGCAGGGGGGAGAAATAAACCAAGCCTTGTATGCACATATGAATAATAAAAGAAAAATGAAAAAAAAATAATAAAGAGATAAACATTAAAAAAAAAATAAAATAAAATAAAATAAAACCACTGCCAACATCATCCATTGTCATCACTGACTTTATTGGTATAGAAAGTGGTCATCAACAAAGAAAATAGGCTCAGCCATGAATGTTGAAGGAGATGAAGCCTTTAAACACATTGTCTTGCTTGTTGATGATTCTGACCTAATAAGATTTCCAGGAGGAAAAGGTACTTCCAAATGTATTAAAATATGCAAGAAAACAGAATTAGTAAAATGTAGTATCTCCCAAGTATTTAAGGCAAAGACAAGGAAATTGCAGTGCATATAGGCTGTGTTTAGGGGAGGGAAGAGATTATAAAAATCAACCAGATTCAAAATTGAAGAAAGAACTGTGTGGACTAGTCCTAGGAAATTTACAAAACATGTATAAACATATGATACATTTCTATATGCATATTATATATAATACATCTACCACATACACATAATGTATATGTTCCAGATTCATGTTTCATTATGAATATGTAGTGACCATATAATATATATGCATATACTTATCATATTGAAGACATATTTACTTAGGAATAAGGAGGGCTTACATATAATATTATAATTACTATTCCAGTCAGTTGAAATTAGAAACAATTTGGAAATATGAGAAGAAAGTGGAGAGAAAGATGCTGTGAAAGCAGATGACTTGTTAGACACAAGGAAGAAATCACAGCAAGGAGGAATAAACAAAGGATTCACATTCTGCTGCTCCCCAAACCTCTCCTGAGCTGGCTGAAATGCTCTGGTATCTCTGGTGGAAGGTGAGCAGGAGACAGAGTGAAGGAGCCCAGGTGGTGAGTCTTGGCTGGGGTTCTGGGAAGCCAATAAGAAGGAAAGAAAGGCCAGATGGACAAGAAGATGGTTAAGTACTAGAAGTAATCACATGGGTCAGGAACTTCCCATGGCAATTTCCCAAGTGGGAGACTGTGGCTCATTATCCCACATATCCCTCACCTCATGACATTAGCACCAAGAAGTATCAAAGTCTCCAGGAATTAACATTGACAATGACACAAAGTAAAAATGAACATGACCAAGACACAGTCAACTTAAGGGTTGAAATCTCAGTCTTAAGAAGATCTAGAGCTTGCAGGCCATGGCAAGTCATGCCTATAATGCCAGCTACTTGGGAGGCAGTGATTGGGAGTATTGTGGTCTGAGATCAACTGGAGGAAGACGTTAATGAGATCTGATCTCAACAATAATCTGGGTTTGGTGGAGCATGCCTGTCATCCCAGCAATGAGGGAGTTGTAGGTATGGGGATTATGGCCCAAGGCTGCTCCAGGGAAAATCATGAGACCCTATCCAAAAAAATAAGGCCAAAAGGGCTGGGGTCATAACTCAACTGGTAGAGCACTTGCCTAGCAGGCACAAGGCCCTGAAGTCAAACTACATCATGGTAGAAAAAAAGAAGGAAGAAAGAAAAAAGGAGAGTGACTTGTGCTCTTTTAGACTCCCTTTATGAAGGAGTCAAAAATATGTGAACTGAGAAAAATAAGCTGGGTATGCCAGGAAATACAGAGAAAACAATCAGTTCTCCTGTTTTTCTTATACAAGCTCATTTGTAACTCTTCCCCAGAGAGCATTCAGAATCTTTAGGAGTCTACTCATTAAGTCAATTTATAAGAAAAGCAAAATTCTGTGATGACCTTCACTGTATCTAATTGTTTTATAGTAAAATCAGCCCTGACAAATTTTGGCTCCCAACTCTTTTAGTCACTAGGTGCCTTTTCATGCTGTGACCATCCTCTATCCTGTTTTCCATTTCTACTAAGGTGCAGGGAAGCAAAGATTTTTCTCAGTGCCTCAGTTGAAATTAAATACACATTTGCCCACATTTTCTGTGTGCCATGTCCAATGCAGAAGGAACTCTGTGTACACTTTAGACCATCAAATCCTCAAGGGCCCCTCTCAAGTATGGAGTAGCTCTCTGCTCTCTGTAGAAACTGAACTTGTTCACTCACTGAGCAAATTATTCCTAACATTTGCCTAGCTAGTGACATGTGACAGTGCTTCAGAAGTTTGACATGTTTTCTGTGTCTCCCACAATGCAGAGGATTTCTCAAACTTGGGGAGAAAATCTCAGTATTAAGGATGAGAGGGTAAAAACTAGCAGTAGAAAATGTAATAAAATTCTCTAATGTGATTTAAATTATCCATGGTGAAGACCTGGATGGGGAGACCTGACTCTGTAGTCATTCATAAGAGGAGCAGGTGGACAGTGTCACAGTGGCCTTCTGTGAGTCAAAGCTGCCTGGAATTCCCTCTGCTTGATGCTGTAGAATGTTAAATTGAATGTCCAAATGGGAGGACAAAATCAGAGAAGAGGGTGGAATAGGTTCTGCCTGGAAGCAGAGGAGGTTGGGGGGTAGGGGGATGGGGAGGAGGTGGCACAAACAATGTATACACATGTAAGTAAATGTAAAAATGATGCAATAAAAGGAGAGAAAAATAAATTTTAAAACCTATATTAAAAAATAAAAGTTCAAGGAAAACCCTATAAGAGAAACCTACTGGGGGAAGATTAAGCCTGGGAAATTTGCAAAACTTGCATAAATATCTGATATAGTTCCTGTATACACATTATATATAATACACCTGCCACAAACTCATATATGTCCTAGATACATGTTTCATTATTCACATTTGGTAACTGTATAATGCATTTATTTGTCTTATTGCACATCTTCTTATATTGGAAAATGGGAATAATATACAATATTATGATTACTATTCCAGTTAATTGAAATTGGAAATAATTAAGACATATGAGAAGAAAGTGGACGGAAACCAGCTGCAAAAAGCAGATGACCTTTGGACATCTGGAAATCATATCATGGAGAAATAAACAGAGGATTCTCCCTGTTCCCCAATCATCTCCTAAGCTGACATATTGCTCTGGCATCTGTGGAAGACAAGCAGGAGACAGAGTAACTGAATCCAATAGCTGAGTATTGACTGGGTTTGGGAAGCAAACAGAAAGGAAAAGAGAGGCCAGATGTACAAGAACACAGTTGTATGCTACAAGTTATTCATCTGGGTCAGACAGTGCATGTCCCTGGAGGCTCAGGAGCACTTTACATAGGAACACTCCAAGTGGGTGACTACGACCTCTTATCCTACATGATCTTCAATCCTTACTTTACCACCAAGAAGCATGTCCAGGAGTTGACAATGAGAGTGACAAAGAGTAAAGATGAGCACAACCCAGACAAAATGGACATGAAGGGTTGAAACAACAGTCTTAAGAATATCTAGAGCAAGCCACAAGTGGTGACTCATGCACATAATCCCAGCTACTTGTGAGGTAAAGACTGGAAGGATGGTGCTCTGAGGTGAGCTGGACCAAAATGATAAAGCAATCCCATCTCAACCAAGTAAGCTGGACTTTGTCAAGGGTGCCTGTCATCCCAGACAAGAGTGGCTGTTGGAGGTGCTGAAGAAGAACAGGCCCTAACAGGTGTGAGACCTTGAGTTCAAATGCCAGTAACACCAAAGGAAAAAAATATTTTTTAAAGAAATCTTAAAGCACAGTGTGGGAAGAATTGAAACTGGCCACTAGCAGAAGATCTAAGTGCAGTCCTACCATTTACTAAAGGGGAGACAGTAATGTCTTGGGGCTAAGATTTAAAGGAAGCCACATGACCTCTTGACAAACCTGGAGCAGACTCTTTCCATAAACATTGAGGAAGAGCAAGGAAGGTACTAATGGAAGCCACAGCAGGCACTGTGGATGTTGGATCACCTTAGCTAGACAGGGATAAGTATCAACAAGAAAGCTTTGGAGTGTGTTTCCAAAGCATATCAGGAAAACCAAAAAAGAATTTACTCAAAGTGTTAAGAGTGAAAGGATTCCAGTGAGTTCAACAAGAGGACAACACTTTCTCTAACTTCTAGATGGAAATACTACACTAGATCACTCATAAAGCATTTCTAGGAATAGTCCCAATACTTACCCCCACGAATAAGTAAAAGGGATTCCACTGTGTTTTACTATATTCTCCCCACTTCTGTATTTTTCTTTCTAAAAAGTGCTCCTTCAAAATGATTCCTTTTTAGTATTTCATAACACTCCCAAATAGCTAAGTGTAAATATACAACAACTTCCTAGGTTTCACATTTGATGTGTCATTGTTCCTTCAAGGGAGGGAGACAGAAAAGTTTTATATGATGGTTTTATTTCAGGAAAATCTTTAAGATGGCAAATCACTGGGCCTAGTGGCCCATACCTGTCACCCTAGCAATGGGAAGCTGAGACAGAAAAATCATATGTTCAAGGCCAGGTTGGGCTGCATAATGAATTCACTGCCAGCCAGAGGGATATAGTGAGACCCTGTATTAAAAACAAGAATTTTTTTTAAAAATCAAACAATATAATAAAAATGATAAAGCAGATATAATTCAAGGAGGGCCATAGTGATAGATACAGGGATCAATGGAACAGGGTCTTCCAACGGGGGAGGGAGGCTAGACTCAACTCTGTCTATTCCCATTTTCTGTGTCAAGTTTTCTTTACCTATTTGCCCTCTTCAGCTCACAAGACAAGGTTTCACAGAAAGAACCATGCATAGGCCAAACAATGCCACAAGAGCAGTGGGTTAGCCAGTATTAAGTTCTCCAAATAAGGTCTGGAGAATGCAATGTCTCCTCTGTTGCCACAAGAAAATAAAGAAAAGAGTCATTGCCTAAAAAGTCAAAGTCTCTTCCCAATTTTTATTTGGCTCAGGACACAAAGTGAAGTTCGCATCCTGCAGGGAGTGTTTGGATTCTTCAGCAGCTGAAGCCTGGGCTCCCTACACAGGACCAATAGAAGCAGAGTATCTCTGCCTGAACCTCTACAGTCAGATGAATCCAACTTCATCTTTTCTGTGAACTACTTTCTCAAAATTATCAGGGATCGGGATAACAAAGTGCCAGTACCAACCCACCACCTGTAAGAGATTCAGAGCAACATGTCAGCTCAGCAAGCAATAAAACATAATGGAAGTGGGGGACTGGACTAGTAGCATGGCTGAAGTGATGGTTACAGTGCCCATCTTGCAAGCAGGAAGCCCTGAATTCAAATTTCAGCATCATCCCCTCCCCGCCCAAAAAGTAATTGGTTTTGTTTGCCAAGCACTGCTATAATTCTAGCACTTGGGAGGCAGAGTCAGGAGTATCAAGATTGCAAAGTGAGCTCAAAAAAAAAAAAAAAGAGAGATGAGTTTGTATTGTTATTAACTATCATTTGGTATTGCCAAGAAAAGAGTATTTTCCACACTATTACTAGAGACAACTTTTTTGGGAGTCAACTGGGCATGAATTAGCACAATTAGAAATGTGAAAATACCTTGACCAGGCAATTTCAATGCAGAACTTTTTTGGTCCTCACTTCATGGAATTTTTAGATTTCTGGGGATGCGTGGTTGTAAATATATAGCTTCTGGAATCTATGGCCAGTGGCTCTAGGGGAACTCTGAAGCCCCAGATGCAGACTCTACAGAAAATTATTTTTCTGAAATACTGTTCCTTTTAGACACTTTCATGGATCTTGAGTCTTCACATTGCATATTTCCACATCTGATTTAAAGTTCATAGAGGTCCAGAGGACTTTAACAGATAATCTGGACTTTTTTTTCTCTTCTTTCCTTTCTTTTCCTTTCCTTTCCTTTCTTTTTCCTTCCTTCTTTCTTTTTCTTCCTTCCTTCCTTCCTCCTCCTCCTCCTCCTCCTCCTTCTTTTCTCTCTCTCTCTCTCCTATTGCTCTTCCTCCTCCTCCATGGATGAAGGATCTTCTCTGAATAACTATTTAAAACTATAAAATTAGAAGCATTTTCCTTCCCCTCCTCCTCTTTTCTCTTCTTCAGAGGTCTCAGCCAGAACTGTCTGATCACAGCCACAGACACCAGCACTCCTAGCATCCAAAATGCCAGGCCACTAAGCTGTTAGATGCCAACCTCGGGGTATTTTCCGTGTTTTCAGGAAACACGGAACCTGGACATCGCTTAGTGTCAGCTGTCCTTTTATCTATCACAGCACCTCTGGAGCTTGATGGGAAAAAGGCACCTGGTGGAGTTTCTTTTAAATGGCCAGAAAGGGCTTCAAATTTATATATAATTCATATAAATATTAAATATATAAAATATGCATTTATATATGATATATATATATAAATGTATATATAAATACTGTGCCTGGGTGTGCTAGAACCACCAACCTTTCAGTTAATAGCCAAATGCGCTAAGCCACAAAGACACAGTATCTCTACATAACCAATTATTTTCCTGATCTCAGAAGCTGCCCTTCAACCTCTGGCTTGAGCGCAAACAAGTTTTTGTGTCCCGTCCAGCCCCATGCGCTGCAGAAACCAAAGCTGGAGACTCTGAAGACAACAGTCACATTATTGAGCAGTTGTGACCGCACAACGTCAGATCCAAGGCGTACTCCCTGTTGCTGGCGCCTCAAAAGTCGCCTGCAACCTGCGGGTGAACGCCACAGCTTCTCCAACTGAAGTCACCCACCTGCGGTCCTCGCCTGATCTCTCGCCATCGCAGCCAATCCAGCAGGTGGGGTAGGAGGTTACAGGACGCACCTGGGAAGGACCAGAGCCGCTGGGCAGCGCCATGCAGCAGTCTCCTGCACAGGTGGCCTCCACCCTACGCCGCAGAAAACGGGCTGCGCTTGTCCCGCAGCCTCTCCTGGAGCAGGCCTTCGCCTTAGTAGGTGCCCAAGAAATGGTCCAGGAAGGAATTCCACCCTGGGATTTCAGAAGTACCCAGAACAGCAGCGTGGCCTTTAAGCTATGTCTTACCGAGAACCCGAGGTAGGAAGAGCCCAAATGCTCCTCCAAGGAGTGGCTCTTCTGTTCGGGAGCTGCTATAATCCCACCAAGTCCCCAAGGGACTCGTGCGCGCTGGAACCACAGAGAGTCCCCATCCCTCACATCTCTGTGAGGGGGTCGTTGGTAGACGGGTGAACCAGGAAAGGTGGAATCAAGAAAGGTGGGGAGGAAGGAAAGAAAGCAAGTAGAGTGGGGTGGGGGGTGAAAGGGGAGAATGAAAAGAGAGCAAGAGCAGGAAAGCGCTATGGCAGAATAGAGAAAAGGGGAGAAGGGAGAGAGGGAGAAGATAAGCGGAGTTAGTGAAAAAGGGGAGTGTATGTGCCAGAGTGGTCTAACCCCTTAAGAAAAAGGCCTGTAGAAGAAAACGGAGACTGTCATCAGTCCATTTTTCTTTATACATTTCTGGCCACCCTCTCCCCGCCGCCCTCTGTGGGTCGAACCGCGGAACCCTCTGTGATTGGTGCTCCAGATTCTGAAAACAGATGCACTTTTAAACATTGAGATAAAGCAGCGACGACTTGACACTTTTGCCTTTGGGCCTGAGACTTCCCAAGTACAGACTCGGAGCAGTGGACAAGGTGCACTCCGCCGGTAAGATTGGCGCAAGGGTTCACAGATCCTGCTCCCCGCTGTCAGGAAGGAGACACCCCGAACGCCCCCCGCCCCCAACACCCGGGAAGGGACTCCAACTCCGTCCAGCTGTCCCCACCCAGGGTTCTCCGCACCCTCCTGCCCCCGTTCTGCGTCTTGCAGGGGAAAGGTGGAAGGATGAGATTGACCGTTTGTCCTTTAGAATAGATGCGTGTCCCGGGCAACCGTGGCACGTGCAGAAAAACAAAATTCTAAGAAGGGATCATCAGAGAGCTTAACTGCCTCACTGGCACAGCTGTGTAAGGATGTTTTCCCAAAGTGGGATGATGGTAACAACTGTAGCTTGAATTCTACTTGAATAGAGTTGAAAGTCTTCGAAAGATTTGGAGCCATTCTGTTTTTTTTTTTTTTTCTGAGAAGCACGGAAGAACTGATGGGGATGAGGCTCCTGGACTCAGTGGGAAAGCAGAGGTACAGATGGTGCACTTGGCGCTGCATAAACTGTCACTGGAGCCTGAAGACTTTGAAGAAAAGAAGCCATTACTATCATTGTAGGGATACTGCCATTCCGCCAGCCAGCCAGGTACCCGGGCACTCATTCCAAACACTATAGGATGATAAACTCCTAACTCCTGAAGATAGTCACTCCAACCATCTCTCTCTCTCTCTCTCTCTCTCTCTCTCTCTCTCTCTCTCTCTCATATATATATATATATATCATATATATATCTCATATATATATATATATATATCATATATATATATATATATATATATCTCCTGGGAATCCAGGGCCTCGATCATCCGGACTGTTTCTTAACTGATATTTGATTATTTGATGCATCCACCGTTTTTGTTGTGGTGGTCGTTTTGTTTGTTGTTGTTTTAGAAAAACTAAGTATATTCTGGTTGGCTGTGCCCACCTTTTTGCAGACCAGGAGCGGAGGCCACCTGGTGGCCGCGCCTTGTCAGTGCCACAGACCTTCCACCCCGACAACACCAGAGTACAGGTGGATCCTGTGGGCCCGAGACATCCGAAGTCAGCGAGAGCGGGACAGGTTGGGTGGCCCCGATGCCATGTGTTGGCCACTTCCGTGTAGACCTGGCCTCCCTGAGAACCTACCTTCAGGCACCCAACTTCGGAGGAGCTGAGAGCGCGGCACAGAGACCTGTAGCTACCCTGAGCTTCCCTCCTTGGGCCAAAATCTTCCTGTCCCTAAGCAGGGACCAGGAGGCAGAAAGCAAGCCCTACTTAAGGGGTGGCAGGAAATGGCCTTCCCAAAGCTGAATAGGAAAGTCCCACTGAGACTTGATAAATCCAGAGTCTGGACTGCGCACTATTACACCACGGAACCTATAAAAACGGCCTTGCTGTTCAGATTATCAGAGTTGTGTATGTAAGCATATGCCATCCAGTTCTCTACCATTAACCCAGGGCATCTCATTTGCACCTCAGGGAATGAGAGCAAATCCACTCTAGCCAGGGCCAGGGCAAGAGCCCAAGCCTTCATCAGAAGCCACATACCCTGCCTCTGTTTACTAGTTTCCTGTCCAGAGGTGAAATTTCTGCAAACAAGGGTGTTACCTTTCTTTTCTTGGCCTTCACACTTTCCCCATGGCTCAAGGAGGTGGACTTGAGACTTCCTGGGTCCTTGGCCACAAAGCACTGGTAACACTGCACAGTAATATATAAAGAAAGGTGTGAGCAGTGGAGGAGAATCTGAAGGTAGGAGAGCTTTCTTTTTCTTTTTTTCACATGGATATATAAATAAATGTGTGTGTGTGTGTGTGTGTGTTTTGTTTTGGCTCATTTTACAAATGCCTATTTGTGGAATTAAATAAAGGGTTATATAAAACACTAAAACTAGACCATATTAACCTGCTATATCAAAATCCACCCTATGCTGGCCAGACCAGGAGTCAGGGCTCTGACACTTAGACACACTGTGTTTTCTGAAAGTTGGTCAAACTGATTCCATTCCAATTCCTCTATCCATCATAACCAAAAAATTGCACAGTTTTTAAAAAGTGAACAATATAGGAGCACTCCCTGCTGGGCCATAGGGAACGTGTATCCAAGTTCTCTTAGAGTACATACTGTATTTCTGTAGATGTTAGAAGTTACATATATAATGGATGAAAATCACTATTAACCACTTGTGATGATGCACACCTGAAATCCCAGAACTTGTTGTGGGGGGGAGGGGGGAACAGAGGTAGGAGGATCAAGCCATGGAGGCCAGACTAAGCTACATAGACATCCTGTCTCAAAAAACTTCAATTTAATATCTCAAAATAGTAATCTGCACATACCAGGAAACTTCTGTGGGTGGTCTTGGAGTATAAAGACATAATCCTGGATACATTCAAATTTTAAAGAGCTTCCCTCAGCATTCAGTGGTTCATCAATCAGGCAGAGTGCAAGTAAGTTAGCACTCTGCTGGGAGGTGCAGGAGAGGAAACAGTATAATGTGTTCAAACTGGAGAAATTACCTGTGACTGGTTAGAGTGGAAGGTACCCAGCTAGAGATTACTTGCTTTCTGACTGGTAAAAGCTCTAGTTTTTCTGCAGTGTTTACATTTGGCTTTGGTTTGCTTATGTAGGAAGCGATGCTCTAGGCTTTCTCAGCCTAACAGCATCTCAATGAAAACACTATATTTATTTATTCATTTATGCATGCATGGATGTATATATTTATTTGGCAGGACCTTGCACCTGCTAGGCAGGCTAGGCAGGTTTGTCAGAAGTTTTTGTTTGTTGGTTGGTTTTATTTTGTTCTTTCCAAGGCATGTCTTCCTATGTCAGCTTCATTGAAATGTTTTACTGTCTTTTTTTTCTCTCTTTCTCTCTTTCAGATAGGGCTTTCTATGCAGCCCAGGCTGTCCTCAGACTCTTCATCCTCTTGCCTAAGGCTCACTAGTGCTTGGATTATGAGCACAAGATTTGTTGGAACTCCGAAAGAACAATCCCAGATTAGGCTCTCAAAAGCCTCTCCTTGCCAGAAGCCATGACAAGGACTTGCCATTCAACTTTTTCCACCACACCTAAGTATTGGGTGAATTCCTCTCTTCTTGAGGTACTAAAATGTTTGTGATATTCCCAGGCTTTCCTTCCTGAAAGCAGGGGAACTCTTAAAGCCATGTATGAGGCCAGGTTTTAACAAGGGACAGACCTGACACCATAAAGTCAACCTTAGTTCCTTAAAATCTCTGTCATTTCTGAACATTACATGGCATTCTAGTGAAATAAATATAACCTATATTTCCAATGAGGTCTTGATACAAAGAGGATAGATTGCTATTGAATTTATGAAAAGAACTATATTGCTAAGAAAATAAGAATAGTCATGGATGCTTTCCCCATTTTGGATATGATGTACTTTTTGGAGGAAAAGTAATTGTTACATCTCTGTTCACAAAGGTATGCTTTACCAAGTTGCACTAAGCCACTGATAGTGAAAGTCCTCTACAATGAGAACAATAATGAAAACAATGAAACCTTGAAGAATGAAATGAAAGGAGGCACTAGAAGATGGAAACGGCCTGGAATGTTTATTCATTGGCAGAATTAATATTGTGAAAGTTGGTATCCTAGTGAAAGCAATCTACAGATTCAATATAATTCCCATCAAAATCCCAATGTCATTCTTCACAGAAATGGAAAAATCAATCCTAAAATACATATGGAAACATAAAAGAGCATGAATAGCAAAAGCAAAAAGAGCAAAAGAGCAATGTGGAGTTGAACACCAGACTTCAGATTATACTAACGAGCTATAATAACAAACACAGCATGGTAAAGGCACAAAAACAGCCACAATAAGGGAACAGAATAGAAGAAAGAGAAATAAACTGACAAAGCTACAGCCATCTGATTTTTGACAGAAAAGGTAAAAATATACACCAGAGAAAAGACCATGTTTTCAACAAAAGGTACTGGGAAAAGTGGTTATCTACATGCAGAAGACTGAAACTATACCGAGACCTCTCACCCTATAAAAATCAATTCAAAATGGACCAAGTATTTTTACTTTAGTTTTTGGTAATACTGGGGCTTGAACTCAGGGACTCACACTTTCTCTTTAAACCACTTTATCACCTTTGGTGCACTGATCTTAATGTAATATCTGAAATCTTGAAACTACTGCAGCAAAACATGGCGCAAACTCTGGAAGATGTATGCATAGGCAATAATTTCCTGAATAGGACTCCGATTGCCCAAGAAATAGGAGCAACTATGGATAAATGCGGTTGCGTTAAGTTAAAAGCTCGTGTGCATCAAAGGAAACAATGACCAGAATCCAGAGACATCCCATAGAATGGGAGAAAATCCTTGATAGCTAGTCAACAGATAAACTATTACTATCTAGAATATACAAAGATCTCAAAAAATTAATCAGCGCAGAATAAAAATCCAATTAATACGTGGATAAATTAATTGAACAGTCATCCAAAGAACTACTAGTGGCTAATTAAAACATGAATACCTTAGCCATAAAGGAAACGCAAATCAAAACTACATTGAAGACTGTCTGAGTGACTCAAATGGTAAGAGTGCCTGCCTAGCAAGTTCAAGGCCTGGAGTTCAAACCCCAGTATCTCTCTCTCTCTCTCTCTCTCTCTCACACACACACACACACACACACTACATTGAGATTTCATCTGACCCCAGTCAAAATGGCATTTGTCTACAAAACAAACAGCAGAGCTGGTAAATTGGCTCAAGTGGTACAGCACCTGCCTCACAAGCTTGCAAGCCCTGAGTTCAAACCCCAGTACCAACAGAAAAAAAAAAGTAAAGAAAACAAAGAACAACAAATACTGGTGAGGATGTGGGGCAAAAGGAGCACTTATACATGGTTGGTGGAAATATAAACTAGTGCTATCACTGTGGAAATCAGCATAGAGGTTCCTCAAAAAACCAAAAATAGACCTGCCTTGTGACCCTGCCGTATCACTTACTGTGCATTTATGTAGGGAGCGAAAATCAGTAGCCACACTGTGCGATCAGTCTACATGTTCAGCAACCAATGAATGGATAGAGAAAATTTTATATATCAAATCTTTATACATACACATCGTAGAGTATTATTCAGCCGTAAAGAACAATGAATTTATGTCATTTTCAGAAAAGTGATGGAACAGGAGATTATCATGTTGAGTGAGATAAGGTAAGCTCAAAAAGCCAAATATCACCTGTTTTCACTCATACGTGGAATCTAGACCTACTAATGATAATAATGATGTTGATGGTGATAAATGGACGAATTAAATATAATAAATATAATTAGCATCTGATAATTACAAATATCAGATACTAATCCAGCTACATGGGAACTGTGTTGGCTCAGGTGCCCTGGAAATCGGAGCTCAAGGGATCCTCAAGCCTCAGCCTCCTGAGGACCTGGGATTAAAGGTGTGCACCCCTGTGTATAACAAGAAACCTACTTTAAATGTGAAGACACAGACAACTTAGAAATAAAGCAGTGGGGAAAGATATACTCTGCCTAATACCAATGAAAAGACAGCTGGAGAAACCTTACTAATTTCAGATAGAGAAGACTTCAGGGCAAGGTAATCACCAGAGATGGAGAGGATCACATAATGATTAAGGGGTCAGTTCTCCCCCAGGAAGAAGTAGCAATTCTTAATAAATGTGTGTGCCTCACAACAAAGCATCAAAGTATGCAATGCAAACACAGAAAGAACTGCAAAGAGATACAAAGAAGTGAGCTCTTAGTTGGAGACTTGGGTTTCCTCTCTCCATCATTGACAGTTCCAGCAGGCAGAAAACCAGCAAGGATGAAGCCGAAATGGAAACCCCATCAGAAAACCGGAGCCACCTGATGTTTGTAGATTGCTTCATTCAACAAGAAGAGGGCACAGGTTGTTCTCAAGATCAAGAGAAATGCTCGCCACGATCTACCCATCCTGGCTCATAAAACACATTTAAACAAGTTTAAAGGACTAGAAATCATGCTTGCCTGCTTGCAGGCCACAATGGAGCTGAGCTCAGAAAAGAAAGTGGATAGCACCAAATTTGGAGGTCAGACACCATACTTCTAAAGAGCACGTGGGCAGAAGAAAAAAATCTCCAGAGAAATTAAATATTTCAACTAGACAAAAATGATTCTGGAAGTGAACTCTTGAACAGACGAGTCTGGTTCCCAAAGATTCTCGGGAAGAACCCTCAGCTGGTTTTCTGACCACACATGCAAAAGAGCAGAGAGGAACCAGACTCACCAAGTGTGCTCTTCCAGACATTCCTCAAGGTCTCGCAGTCAGACTTCTGTTTCCTTCCTTTTGTTTTCACTGTGGTGGCCTTTCTTGGGCGTCAGAATCTAGAAAAGAACTTATTTGCCTGAGAAGTCCTAGAAGAAAACTGCCATGCACTGGAGAGGGGGGAAAAAGTCAGCATTGGTCAGAAATGGAACCCAGGTCTCCCTTGTGGGAGGTGACAGTCCTACCACTGAACCACCAATGCCCACCCCCCATAGCACCTAATCTAGAATGCATTTGGAAAAGGCATCGAACCACTCTCAAGACCCAAAATGGAAACGTGTGCTACAAAACAAATTAGTTTGATCGATATTTGCATGTCTTTGAAGAAAACGATCTCACTTGAAAAACCCATATTCTGCTTTTCTTCTTCTTCTGTCATGGTTTGTTTGCTTGTTGTTGTTTCCTTTAGCATCTTGCCTTCCTGAGGATTCACTCATGGCCTTGAGCAAAATTTCTCTCCAAGAATTTTTCCTTCCTCACAAGGTCTTCCACCACCCCAGGAGGCCAGTTCAGAGATGAACAATTCCACTGGATTCTGGGGGTGAGGTAGGAAGTTCTTCCTCTATCTCCTGGGAAGCTTTCTTTGGCCATTTGACCTTGTCCCATCGTCTTAACTCATATTCTTTTGTTTACAATTTGCCTGAGAAGATATCTACTGCTTTTACTGTTTCACCGTCTTCAGTCTCACACACTGCTGTAGCTGGAAACTGGTTTTATATCTCATCTGAGACGAGTAGACCCATTTTAATTAGTGGTTGTTAGTGTTATGTTTCCCTGGTCTCATTTCAACCACCCAAGGGTGTGATTCCTGGTTTTGTGTCAGTTTGTTTTTGAACTCTCTTCCTGCCAGCTAGATTTCTCTGCTTGGGTAAATTTGCAGTTTTCTTACAACGTTTTTGACCGCCACGTTCCTTGTTAGTTACGATAGGTTCTTAGGCCTTGGGTGCATAGAATGAATGTAATCAGGCTCCTTAGTTCAGACACCAGGCTGGCTGCCCTGAGCAAGCCCCACATTGTCACTCATTATGCTCTGCACGTATCTAAGTCAAAACTCTATTCTCAGTCACTTGTGAGAAACACATCCTGCAAACCCCAACGGAGAGGCATTCTTCAAAATACCTGACATACACACATCAGAATTTTCAAGGTCATCAAAAATGAGAAAAGTCTGCTAAAGTGAGAAAGGCAAGAGGAGCGTAAGTAGACATGACAAGCAATGCAAGGGGCTATGGAATCTGGCAACAATTTAAAAGATACTGGATATAGAAAAAAACAAGGAAATCTGAATAAAATTGAGACTTTGGTAAGTAATAATGTATCTGTCCATTAATTGAGACAAATGTATAATTTCATTGTAAGATGCTAAAAGTAGAGGAAACTGTGTGCAGGGTATATGGAAATTCTCTGTGTTATCTATTCAAATATCTGAAATCTAAATGTCATAATATGAAAAGTTTATATAAAAGGAAAACAGAGGGAACCATTAAGCCAATTAATTGTGCAAAAACACTTAAACAGGGTCTTTCACACAGAGGACTTCTTCATCTCCAAACAGGGTGAGAAAAGACTCTGGACATTATTGTTCATTCAGGAAATAACAAATTTGTAATACCATGATGTATAAACACACACCCATCATAATTAGCAAAATTTTCTTAAGCACAGTGAAAACCACGTGCTTACAAGAAATTAGAACAACTCTAGCTCCCCTTGCTCCTGAGAGCACAAGACAGTGCAACCATTAAGAAAATCTGCTCACTAGCTTCTCCTCCAGCTACAAATACAGAATACCATCAGTACGTTTATTCTGAAAAGAAATGATCGCACTGGTCTGCTGAACGATCCATAGTGTAATATTCCTCGCCACTTTACTCTCAATACCACAACTAGAAATGAGCAGTTTTCCGTCAAGTGAACCATATTCACACAATGGAATAACACTCACCAATAACAGCAGAAGCACTGACACAGGCAACACATGGGAGAATGGGGGCGGGTGGAGTTGCATGAGAGAAACAGACTGAGAAAAAACACAAGACAATAATGGTATGGTGTTCATTTATATGAATTTCAAGCAGAGGTAATCCTGGGCATAGAAGTGAGAATGGTGATTGCCCATGTGGGATTAGGTTGGCGACACACTGGAAAAGAAGTTCCACAGACATTCTGGGATGATGGAAATGTCCTATAACAAGATCTAGGAGTGGTTCCTTTTGTCCAAATTCATCGGTGATGCTCTGGATATTTGTGCGTACACACACACACACACACACAGGAGAGAGAAAAATTTATATGTATACATATATATATAATTGATTAGGGAATGCCATTGTCTTTAATTTTATTATATTTACTGGATTTTTAAAAATTCTGCCAGTTGAACTTCCGATTCTCATTTCACTTCTCCTTTATCCTAAGAAGACCCAAAGAATGATTGAAATAGCTGAAGCAGAAACAAGGGATCTGGCTGTACGCAAGACAGCGATGAGCCCTGTGCTCAGTGCGCTTTCCGTTCAAGCTCTTCAACTTGAAGAACACCAGAGCGCTGTGTGCATTGAGACCTTAGGGGAATGGCGCAGGTGCAGAAATCAGAAAGTTAAAATGATGGGCAAGCGCTGCCGTGACTCGGATTCGAACCGAGGTTGCTGCGGCCACAACGCAGAGTACTAACCACTATACGATCACGGCGTGCCACTGCAGGAACGGGCAGCCGCCGACTTTCTTTATCCTTATGACCCCCATGCACTTTAACGCAGGACTGCTTTCTTTTGCTGGAGGACCATCCACAGTCAGCGAAAACCTCGCTCCTTAACCTCTGTTTTCCTGCCTCTGCGTCCCATGCTGCCCGGATAGAAAGCAATTCCCGTCTCTCGAAGATCCAGAGCCTCTGGGGGACCCTTGGCGAAGGAACCCAAGCGACCTCACAGCCCCGCGGTCCGGAAGTCCCCGCGATGGCGCCAGAATCCCAGGTGGCAGCGCACTCTTCCCTGTGCCAGGTGGGGAAGACACGGGCCAGATTCCCTGGGCGTCTGCGAGGAGAGAACCAGAAAAGCGAGGCGGGGGGGGGATGCCGGTCTGCTCCCCTCTGCCTGGGTCAAGGCAACAGGGTGCCCTCGAGCCCCGTCGCAGGGGTTTCCAACGTGCCGAGCGCACAGGGCACCGCCCACGTCTCCAAGTAATCCGAGGCTTTGCAGCTCCGCGGGCGCCCTGCGAGGCCGGCGGGCGGGCTGGGGGTGGGGGAGAGGGGAGGTGAGTGGCGCGCAGTGACCGCCCCTCCTTGTGCATCGTGGAAGAGACCGGGACTCGAGTCTCTGTGGCGCAATCGGTTAGCGCGTTCGGCTGTTAACCGGAAGGTTGGTGGTTCGAGCCCACCCGGGGACGCTCCCTACCATTTTGAACCCGCTCCTGGCCACCTCACCTCAGTGCTGCTATAACACGTGGCCTTCAGACTTGGGGGACTGAAATAGACAGGAAAACAACAGTTCTGCTTCAGCCTTCTGGAGGCTTGGAGGCCAAAGGAAACTGTGGGCCTCACTTTCTATGTGCAACTCCTATGCCAACAGGAGTATCCCGCCTCAGGGTTACATGGATTTATACATCGCTGTGTCCACCACGGGGGCCATCGGCATGAGCATCCTCTTCATTATCTCCAACAAATTTCTTCCTTACTTCCTGCACTATGTAGTTAACTTGTTTGAAAATGTTTTTTGCAAAACCTTTGCTTTCATGCTATTATGATTACAAATCATGCTGCAGTCATGAGCCTTCCACACATATCTTTGGTCCCTCCTGCAGATGCTTCCACAGTGCAGAGAAATGACACAATAGTGTCTATGTAATGCTCTCATAGAGTAGGTTCTGCAAATATATCTTCCATGGCAGCAGTGTCAAATCGTATTCCTGTGGATTTCCTAATTCTTCAACGTCCCTTTCTTCACGGAAGACATGACACTCAGACATTCTGTTGTGTATTTCGCACAGCTAAACTTCCAAGACATCTTAAAGTCCTCCAGTAACTGGAATTGTTTTCAGTGGTGACCTAATCACACAGCCCACAGAAGACTGGGCTTTCTGCATCTTGATGGTTCCCGGCATTTTTTTCCTCCTCTCCTTTCCTCCTTTTTTTCACAGACCTTGGTTTGGCTTTTACAGTTTGACGAAAACAAGCTAACACCAGTGCTCCTGGCATTTGTAACTTGTCATGCAGATAACTGTCTCTATACGATTGCCTGACAAAAGTTGTGAGGGCCATGTCCTTAAAAGGTAGTCCATCTGATCCCCATCACTGGAGCCGGTGGAAATCTGCACCCAGTGCCTGTGCACCCGGATCTGTCATGGATCGGCTGGTGTTCCTCACAGTTTCTGTGGACTCCCCTGGGCGGTGTTTGAACTCTTTGCTTTTACACACTAAGTGTGTTTTTGCGTGACTGTTCCTTCCCATGTTCCTTTTGATGTAATGAAGAGAATTTCTGGGACAATCTCTGTCCAGTGGTGGACAGCAGAGATCCATTCCCTGTTTCGGGGCATGATAGCTAATCTCTCTGTGAGTATTTTTGATTGCCTGTTATCTTAAGGAATCTCGTGTTTCCTGACATTTGAGATGTGCCAACAGGAAACTTTTTGCATCTTTCCTTTCCAATATTTCCGGAAAGCTTATGGGCACAAGGATTGCTGGTTTCTGTGAGAAGGGCAAATCTAAGAGCAAGGTATTCTTTTTCTTTTTCTTTTCAGGTTCTGGGGATCTAATGCAGGACTTTACACTTCTGAGCAAGTACTCTAACACCGAACCACATCCCCAGCCCTTTTCTTTCTTAAATAGGATCTCACTATATAGCTGGCCTGGCCTTGAACTCCCCGTCCTCCTGTCCACCTCCCCTGTGCCACCATGCCTGCCATGACAGGAATGCTCTTAAGATGCCATGATTCCCCCTGCTCCAAATGAATTCTTGGCTTTCATAAATTCCTATAACTAAAGGCAGCAAACTGAATGTCTGCCATGTAAGGGGAAAATTTCTTCGATTGGCCTGAACATTTTTATACAAACCTTTTTGGATCTATTAATGGAAATAAGTAGAAGTGAATTTTTGAGTTAATGTCAGGTGTATCTTTTAACCTCGGGAGAAACTGCCAAATGTGAGGGAATGAGTTGGGCTAACCAACCAACATTACACAGCAACATCGCTACACGGACAAGGGGAGAAACAACCGCTTTCAAAATCAGTTTTCTATGTTTCCCGTCCCACCTAATTCCAAATGGCATCTATGTGGTCACACTGGGTGTCACATTCCACACTTGCCCCAGAACCATGAACAGAGACTCCAGGGTTGTCTTGCCACGTCTAATGCTCAGAAAAGCCAGCTAGGAATCAGCGCTCATGAAAGGACCAGGGCTAGGTGGTTCCTCTCCTTCCTGTCTCATCTGTGCCTCATCTCGCAGTAGCTTTGGCACTAACGTTAAGCTTTCAATCCTGCTGACAAAGATCAACTGAGTTGGACTTGGTGGATGCTGTGAAAAGAGACTGTATTCAGTAACTACCGACAGTACAGGACAGAGCTGAGCTCCGTTCTGATTTGCACAAAAGAACGTTCTACAGGGAGAGTGACACAGGGAGACTGGGGGAGGGAAACGGTGAAAAATTACAAAGGTTTAGTCAGTATCAATGTCTGTCTAATGGGGTCAGCTGGGTCTGGGCTACCTGAACGTTACTGGGAACTTAGGACCTGTCCCTCCACAGACACTGGGAGATAGTGTCTCAAAGGATTGGCTTGGAGAACCTTGGGAAAAACAGTCCTGGACTCTAGGAGCCTCACGTAGCGTGCATCTCAAAGGGAGACAGGAAAGATTCCCTTTCTATGAAGGCTCTAGGGGAGGCAGGTCAGGATTCTATCATTATCATCAGGTGTTGGCTACAGCATATGGTATATTCTCCTGGTGGCTTTAAGCTTTCTCCAGTAGGCATGTAATGGGGGGGGGTGTGCCACTGGGTTCGTCCTGGGGATCTGGTCTGTTCTGTGTTAGCCTCTCGTGACTGTGACAAAATTCCTGAGAAAAGCAAAGTAGGAATGATTTATTTCGGCTTAGTGTCAGAGGTTTGGATCCAAAGTCATGTGGACCCATTGCTTTGGGCCTGAGGCAAGGCAAAATATCATGGAGACAGGAGCATGTGGCGCAGCATGCTGCTAGCCTCGTGTCAGCTTGGAAGGGGGAGGGGGGGAGGAGCAGGGACAAGATGCAGCCCGAAAGACACATCCCCCATAGACCTACTTTCTACAGCTGGGCCCCATCGCTCAGTGTTTCCATCAAATTATGAATTCAACAGTGGATTAATCCAGTGACTAGGTAGGGGCTCTCATGATCCAATCACCTGTCAATGATTGTATCCACAAGCAGGGGATCCAGCCTTGGACAGATGAGGGAAACATCTGCTCTCCAAACCACAGCATGGCCTTATGCTGCTAGAAGCCACGCTGGAGTTTTGGAGGTAGAGGCGTGGATGGGGTTGTTACGGGGTATAAATTTAGCAGTTCTCATTTCCCATCTCTGGAACTCCACTGGGCTCTTGGAGATGGCCATGGTCAAGGTCATCTTGAATGGCTTTTGGCAACCCAGGCATATCTATTGAAGCTTCTATGGGAGCATGAAGAACACTGGCACATTAAGCATGGATACCACAGCTGGATGCTGGTGGCTCAAGTCTGTAATCTTAGGCTAAGATCAGGAGGATCACAGTTCCAGGCCCGCTCAGGCAAAAAATGTTTTCAAGACCTCACCTCAGTGGCAAAAAGCTGGGTGTAGAGTCACATGGTTGTCATGCCAGTGATGGTGGGAAGCATTAAAGAGAATTCTGGGGTAGCCTGGTCCGGGCAATGACCAAAACCCTATCTCTAAAATAACTACAGCAAAATGGGCTGGAGGTATGGCTCAAGTGGTAGGTCACTGCCTAGGATGTGTTCACTGCCTGGCCCTGAGTTCAAACCACATTAACGCCCCTCCCCCCCACCACAAATAAAAGGTGAAGCTCTAGACTGCTATCTTTCTACAAAGAGGGTTCAGTCTTTCCATGCTAGGCGTATATAGACTAGTGGGTGTTTGTTTGGATTACTATCAGGAACTGTGCCCAGAGGGGTCTGGACTGAAGCCCAGCAGGACTCTGTAGGCTACAGGGCCTCATATGGAATTAAAGACTGGGCTCTTTCCCATGTAAGGACCGCCTGACTACCATGCCCTTCGGCTGGGAATCCTGTCCATTCCCAATCAAGCCTCACTACCGTCCTGGATAAGGCCAAAAAAGAGTGGGAGAGAGGGCATTGAAAAAGCAAATTCTAAAAAGAAGTTTAGTACAGGAAGGGAAATAACCCAGCTGAGATCACAGTGCAAAGCATATCTGTCTCTGATGTGTTCAGGCCTGGACAGAGAAAGGCTATGCTCACCCAGAGGTTTGCTGTAAGCCCGGTACTTTTTTTATTAGTAGTAGTATATTGTGGTTGAAGCCGGATACCTTTTAATAATTATTACTTTTTTCAGTGCTGGGAATCGAACCCAGAACCTACACAGGCTAGTTGTCCACTCTAGCAGAGCTCCACCTCAGTGGTACGGCTGACCACCCACCTGGGGGCCCTTGTTGAGGCAGAGCAAACAGGTCAATAGGATGGCCCCTGCTAGAGGACAGGAGGCCCTCTGCACTGGCAGTTTGATCTCCTCAGGGAGGTGGCTTAGTTCCTTCCTCCCCATCCTGTCTGAAAGCTTCCGTCTAGACACAACTGCCCTAGGACACCTACTGTCTGTCACCCACTAAAAGTTTACAAAGTTAAAGGAACAGCAAGGCACTGACTGCCCTTGTAGCTTAGCTCCCTTTGTTGGTAAGCAGAAAAATTGCAGGTTTCTGGGGCCACCCCTAGTACCCTCAACCCAAACTTTAGTTTGAGACTGGGTGGAGAAAATGGAAATAAATCTTTACATGATGGAACACTTTTTAACTAGGGAAGGGATGGCCAGAGTCACTAAACCGGTTTGAGCATCCCCAGGTCAAGACTCCATTGCATCATTAAGCAACCTGCTATATTCTCTGCCATAACTAGACAGATGGAACATGTAGAGGGGCAAAGGGACCCACTTTGTGCTCTCTTAAAGGTCAAAGCCACTCACCCATCTTAGAGCTGGGAAGAGGAGAGCATACTGAATTTCTTGAACGTGCCCTAGTTAAATTTTTTTTCAGATTCCCAGCTGCAAGCCTGATACAACACTGCCCAGCAGAGCTCTCTTTGTCCTCCCAGCACACCATGACAAATACCCATCAAAATGTCTGCACATATCCTCTCTCCCCTCTTGGGGGACTGGTGTTTGAACTCACACCTTCATACTTGAAGGTGCTCTACCGCTTGAACCAACATCTCCTGTCCACTTTGCTCTGGTTATTTTGGAGATTAGCCCAGACTGGCCTGACTAATCCTGGTCTTACATTCGCAAGTAGGTAGGACTACAGGCATGAGCCACAGGTGCCTGGGTTGTAAGTCATTTTGTTTTCTTGTGCTTGTTTGTTTGTTTCACACTTTTATTGTTATGATTGAATTACAACAGCTTTCACGGTGACCTAAGGGAGCCCAGGTTTTCCGTCTTGATCCTCACTCAGAGGATCAAGAAGGTACTCAAGAGGTATCAGCCTACAAGGCCTTCTCTGGGTAGGAAAACTGCAAGTGGGTTTCTTAGCTGCCTCTGTCAGCCACACTAAGAAGCTCAAGTCCTCTCTCTCATCCTGCGCTTATTAACGTCACTTCTCCAAACGCAAACACCAAAGAACTGCAGAAGTCTACCTTTCATGCCTTGACCCAGGTGGGGGGTCCTCTGGCCTGAGAAGCATCAGGTGAGTGCTGCCTGCAGGTCACTGACCTGTCCCAGAGGCAGTGCCTCCAGAGATTCCTGGCTGACAGCAATTCCCTCTGCATTGTGAGGTGTGAAGGGCTAACAGACCTTAGTGGCTTCATGGTGAGCAGAACCCATCTTGGAGGGTTATGGCTACTGGAGGGTGCAGGAAGAGTTCCCAAGACAGCACCATCAGCAGGAGTACGTGAGGAGGCCAAGTCCTTGTCATCTGGAATGTCATCCAGAAGATGTCCATCCTACAGCAGCTGCTGGCTTCCTAAATGGAAGATGTGTGGGTCACATTGCGCGGCCCCTGCTTCGGCAAGGCGATGGTGGTGGGGCTGGAGAGTTCCACTACTGTTCTGCTCCTACCTCTGCCATGTAGCTCCTGCTGCATGGTCTGCAGCCTCTTCAGACCCCGGCGGGTGGGGGGTGAGGAGGGATTGACTACCCCAGCACAGCTGGCCAGTGCTACACTAGGTAGGCCTGGCTGCCTTGCCCCTTTCTGGGCCCCTGCATTATGTGTGTGGGGGGGTGGAGGGTGGGGGGTGGTAATTAGAGCCAACAGCACAGCAGCCCCAGCTCTGAGGCCACCCTGGGTATGCATGGCTGTCCCTCGCTTTTCTGAGATATATTTAAAGGCTGAGTCCAGCTGGCTGACCAGATGTGCAGCTATTCACATGATCTGTTTCGTAATTCGTGAGATGTGATCCTTAGGACTTGCAAGTGAAAGGCCCAATTCCTCTAGGTTGTCCAGTTCATGTGTATATTGTTTTTCATCTTTCCTTGATTGTCTTTTTGATATTGGAAAGTGCAGTGACTGTAGACGCCTTCCTTTCTGATTCCTGTAATTTGTTTCCTCTCCCTGGAGTTTATCCATTTCTGCCAAGAGCCGTCTCTTGTTTCTTTCATTAGTTTTCCTTATTATTTTTCTGTTTTGATGCTCTTAGCCTATTTCTCCCTTCTGTTTCCTTGAGGTTTCTTTTCCTCTCCTATTTCTTGCTTCTTGAGGTCGGAGCTTGGCTGAGACCCTTCCTATTTTCTAAGGTGAGCCTAGAGAGTCTTCATTTCCCCCGCCTGCATCTCCTTCCCTGCTCCTCACAAATTGTGAGATGGTTTATTTAATCCCGTCCTTAAACGCAGACGAATACGGGACACATCGCCTTGCTGCGGTAATGTCCAAGACACCAAGGCAGGATAAACCATAGATAGGACTTTAGCTGAATCTAATAGAACAAGCAAGAGGGAAAGGACGTCTGGGGACCCGCTTTGCCAGGACGCGAGGGGGCGCCGAAGGGAGGGGGCCCAAAGAGCTTCGGCCGCTTTGGGCGGGGGTAGGGGGGAGGCGGGAGGGGGGAGGGGGGAGGGGGAAGGGGGAAAGGGGAAAGGCAGTGAGATGCTACAGTCCTGTGTGCACTGGAGGCGACATCATTTATGAGGAATCCAGGCACTGACCGCCTACGCCATGACGAAGACCACCGGGGCGCGCTCTGTCACCCCGGGTGTGTGTGGGGTTGGGAGGGCGGTGCCAGGCTCCTGCGTACTGTCCTCGGGCTGCAGCAGCCGGAATCCGCCACTTCAGGGGCCCCTCCGGAGCGACGGTCTTCCAGCCTGGGGGACGTCGGGGCTCCCCCCGTCCCCGGCCTCCGATACCGCGGTCCTGCACTGCTGGCAGCGCGCGTCCTGCTTTGGTGGTGGCAGACTTGCACCGGCGGAGCCCAGGATTTTCCGGGGTGAGTCCTCAAATGCGGGCGGTCGAACCGTGCCGTGCATCGCTTAGCACTTTCGCCTACGTGCGACAGCTATCCGGGTGGGGACGTGCTCGTTTCCTTTGAAGATAATTATAAAAGAATGAGAATGGAAAGGAGGGAAGGAGAAGCCAAGGTGAGGCGTGTGGACCTCGAGTCACAGACACGAAGATGAAGAGCGTCACGTTCTAATAATGGAGGTGGCGGGGAGGAAGAGGAATCCCGACGCGCGTCATTCTCATCAGACTCGCTTGAGCCAGGTCGCATCGTTGGGAAGCAGAAGGACTCCGCTCCTGGCCCGCTGAGTGCCGCATGGTCTCTTCCCTGACCTGGAATCCAAACTGCACGACTTGGTTCTGGCGCACATGGTGCAGAAGCCGGATAAGAAAGGAGCCCGGGTGCGTCCGCTTGTGACTTGGCCTCGGAGAGCAGAGCCTCGGCCGGGCAAGGACAGGTGAGAGGTGTGGACCAGCGTGGCGGTGGCTACCGGCAGACCGCGCTCGCCAGGAAGATGCTCCAGTCCTGGTATACTCACATCAGGAGGAAACTCGCTCATACCGTATCATTCGTCGAAGTGACGAGTACGAGTACTCATCGCTCCCTGGTGGTCTAGTGGCTAGGATTCGGCGCTTTCACCGCCGCGGCCCGGGTTCGATTCCCGGTCAGGGAAGCTCTTTTGCCATCAGCCCTGGATGGCCAGGGAGTATCTCCATGACTGGTGTTGCATACAGAGCTAACCTTCTCTTGCAAGGTTTTCCCCTACGGTGACCAAGGCCAGTCCGTAGAACTCCCTGGTGGTCTATGGCTAGGATTTGGCACTTTCACTGCCACGGATAGGGTTCTATCTATGACTGGTTAGGGAAAGCTTTTTACCAAGTCTCTGCATCCATGGAAACCATCCTCTTCATCCCAGCACAAGGCAAGGTGCAGAAGCAGTACAGACCACGCACCTTGTGCCCACCATTAGACTGAGAACAACCGCCAGGGAGCAATCCCTGAACATGGGGGCCTGGCCCCACATGATCCTGGATGAAGAATTTAGTCTTCAGCCATGCTTACTTCACAATGCAGGTAGGCTCCACATTTTAAAAATAGTCTAGAATTATACCCTACAAGAAGTTTTGTAGACGGAGAGATAGACAGACATAATCAAAGGGCTAATTTAAAAATTGGTATGACAAAAATTTCTTTAAATAGGTAAGACTGACAATCCCTTAGCCAAACTGACTAAAAGAAGGAGGTTTCAAAGACCCAAACTAATAAAATTAGATGAAAACCCACTGCCTTACCAGGAGCGCCCCGCGATTCTACAGTGCTTAGTACTCGGAGTTGTGGCCACAGCAATCTCAGTTTGGAGTAGTAAAAGCGACTGCATTTTACTTTAATCTCTCAAAAAGGACACAAAATTGTAATTCTGCCCTTGAGCAAAACAGCGGCGGTCCAAATCCAGGAGGCTCATTCTGTGGATCACCGCAAAGGGCGGCTTCAGGGCCCAATAGCAGATCTGGGAGCGGAGGTTCCCTGGCCTCCACATGGGCCGAGGGGAGGACCCCGGAACTTGTCACTTTTTCCACAGGCTGGAGAACTAAACACCAGGAGTGGAGCGAGAGCTTGTGCCAGCGAGGACCTACGCCTGCGGCTCCGAATCCTGTCGGACCCTAAGTTAAGTCTCGGTGGTCTTTTTATGCAGGCAGTGCAACTGTTCAGTGTTTAAAAACAAATTTGTCGGGGCTTCGTGGTGCGGGCTGTGATCCAGCGTCCTTTCGTACTCCTTTCCCTTTCCCCAGCTCTCAGGGTGACCCGGTCCAGAAGGAATCGCGGGAACACCTACCCTGCGCAGTACCCAGTTTCCACCACTCTCGGAGTCTCGGGTTCCCCGTGGGAAAGGGCTATCATTAAGAAGGTCACTGTGGCGCCCATTACATAGGAAGTTTTGTCAACAAAAGACAGCAGCAATTGGACTGTCACCCTACCTATCAGAGAAGATGACAAGAATGCAGACACGCTAGGTCCGCGGGCGCCCGGCTAGCTCAGTCGGTAGAGCATGAGACTCTTAATCTCAGGGTCGTGGGTTCGAGCCCCACGTTGGGCGTTCTTTTACTTCGCGGCAAATGATCGCAGAAATCGCCTTCATTTGCCCCAAATTCATCAAGAAAGAGAAATACAGCTGGAAACTCCAGCTTGGAGCACACCCTGGGTCTGCTCCACCCTGGCTCTTACCAGGTCAAAGGTGAAAAAGCCTGTGCAGCTCTGAGAGACCAGCCCAGCCAGAACCGCAGCTCCCCCCCAGCCCTGCACCCTAACAGGGCTCTGCTAAGAAGGTGGATACTCGCCTTCTCTTCTCGCTGGGGGGGGGGGGGGGGGAGCCTGGAGGGAGTTAAGTTTTTCTTTAACACATACACTTAGGTCAAAATGCAAAATGCCGAACAGAGGAACACTCTTAACACAGGAAATCATTTGTATCAAAAGGGTGGTTACAAGAAATATGCACAAACATCTCTGGAATGACACCCAAGAAATATAAATGCTCATAATGAAAGTGTGCACTGGAGTGCCCAGCATGGTGGTGGAAAATAGATCATGAAATTCCAAAACTATGGGAACAAGAAGAAGCTCCTGTAGGTTTTTGGGAGACATGAGAACAGGTTAAGGCAAATCATCACAAATCGGAATGAATGCCATGTATCTTTTTACAGTGTCCATGCTTTCAGTCTACAACCATTGAGAACAAATCTGCTCTCAAGTTGGCTTTCTTGGCTCATTGCAACTAGAAGTCAGCACATACCATGAGAATGCTTCAGGGCCAATTCCACCATTGAAATCAGAATTTTATCTAGAAGCTGGAGAACAGAGTAGGCTTGGAGACAGCATATAGAAGAAGAAAAAGTGCATGCTAGTCTTTGGGAAAGGGCGGGGGTGGGGGGGTTGATCATATGTATGGTTTGGACAGTGTTTTATTTTGCCTCAGAAATGATTGAAAAATGGTTCTTCTTCTTTTTTTTTTTTTTTGTTTTCTCCTTCATCACGGTCAGACATAAACTTTGTTGTTGGCATTCTGTGAAAAAAAAATTTTTTTAATAGTATGTTACTACCTATCCCAGGTTTTCCTGGAACTCGTGAACCTTCTGCCTCAGTCTTCCAGTGCTAATTTTTTACTTTTAATAGGAGAATATCTTGGTGTAATACTAGGAATATTAGGAATATCATGGTGGACTATTAGGTGGTGTAATTCCAGCACCTGGGAGGCAGAGGCAGGAGAACCAAGGTTGCAAAGTAAGCTAAAAAAAATCTGGAAAAAAAAGATGGTTTTGTGCTGTTATTAAATTAACAAGAAGCAACTCGGGGGGGGGGGGTCCCCGCGGGGAACTAAGCATGAATTAACACAATTAGAGATGCAGAAATACTTTGATCAGGCAATTTCATGACAATGGATGTTAGGAGCAGTATCTGCTCCTCCCACCCCCACCCCGACCCCCACCCCCCCGCCCTCCCGGGGTCAGCTGCCTTTTTATCTGTTACAGGTGGGAGATGGTTCTAAGTGGCCAGAAAGAATTTAAATCACATACATAATTTACATAAATATACATACATAACACAACGTCCCTGGGTGGGCTTGAACCACCAACCTTTCGGTTAACAGCCGAATGCGCTGACCGATTGCGCCACAGAGACACGTGGACTCCATCAGACCAATTTCTTTTCCTGACCTCAGAAGCTGCTCTTCTACCTCCGGCTGGAGGGCCAACAAGTTTACGTGTCCTGTCCAGCCTCGCGCACTGCAGGAACCAAAGCAGCAGAAGCTGAAGTCAATTATTTGAGCAGGTTTGAATGTTAAGCACGGCAGCAGTCACCTGGGATCTCTGACCGCACAAGGCCAGACCCAAGGCTTTCCCCCTGCTGATCGCGTCTCAAAAGCCGCCTGCCTGGTGCAGGTGACCGTCTTAGCTTCTCCGATTGAAGTTACCCACCTGCCATCCTCGCCCCGCTTCCCTCGTACTCGCAAGCACGCAGGTGGGGCGTGTGGGGACTCGTGAGTGGGAAGAACCAGAGCCCTAGGCAGGGCTGCGCGACCGTCGCCTGCACAGATGGCCTCCACCCCACCCCGCAGGACCCGGCCTGCACTCTCCTGGCAGCCCTCCTGGAGCAGGCCTGCACCTAGTAGGCGCCCAATAAATGGGGCATTCGGCCACAGGCTTTCTTTTTCAGAAGAACTCAGAACTGTATGTAGTGTGGCCTTTAAGCATTTCTCGCGCTAGGAACCCGCATTGGGAAGAGCCAAGCTGCTCCTTGTCCTGAGCACGAGTAACGCTCGGAGAGCAATAGGCAAGAATAATCAAATCAATTTGCGGTAGGACATACATTTATTAAAGGTCGGTCCTAGCCTAGTGGCCTGCGCCCTCAGCTATTCCCCAAGCTGTACTCACATAGGAAGCCTTCTTAGTCCGTCGGTGGCTGGCTCCAAACCGGTCTCGGCTGGTTCTCAGAGTGGATACACCCTCCGGGCCGCCAAGGGAATCCGACGGGCCGTTCTCTCTCTTGGGTTCGCCTCTGCTCCACCGGGACCCTCGGCTCGTGGAGACGAGGGCAGCGGTGGAGTAGGATCCGTGTCTCGATCGGGAAGCGTGCGGCGTGGTCTCTCGCACAAGTCGTTCTCGGTCCTCTCTCACTCGGCAGTTCGTGGGTTGCCGTTATATGCAGGTTCTTATCCTCATCTTCTCGTACAGTTTAGGGTTAGCTAATTTACATCTCTAGGCCACCTTGGGGTTCGCTGATTTGCATATCACATGTTTGCAGTATGTATGTGTAACATTTTATTATCGATGTTCATACAGGGTAAATATGCTAAGTAACTAATACACTCATAATATCTAACTTTCTATAGTATGATACTCATAACACTCCTCAAGGAACGGTCTTTTCCCTCCTGGGCTGCTACAATCCCGCCAGGTCCCCTAGGGACTCGTGCGCCCGAGAATTTCAGCGCTGCGTCCTCCGCCGAGGGTCGTCGATCTCTGAGAGAACCGGGAGATTTGAGAGGGGACAGACGGAAGGGATTGGAAAACTTCGAGAACAGAGCGAGAGAAGGAAAGCCGGAGGGAAGGGAGCGAGAGAGGGACAGAGAGAGCAGAGACAGGAAAAGATGAAAGGGGAGAGGGTAAAAGAGGAAGAGAGGAGAGAAGAGGTGGGAGGAAGAGAAAAGAGGAGGAGGAGGAGGAGGAGGAGGAGGAGGAGGAGGAGGAGGAGGAGGAGGAGGAGGAGGAGGAAGAAGAAGAAGAAGAAGAAGAAGAAGAAGAAGAAGAAGAAGAAGAAGAAGAAGAAGAAGAAGAAGAAGAAGAAGAAGAAGAGGAGTAGTGAAGGGCGGGAGGGGGGGGTGAGGTGGGGGAAGAGATCTAACCTCTTAAGAAAGAGGCCAGTAGAAGAAAACGGAAATTGTCACCAGTCTATTTTTGTTTAAATATTGCTGACCATCCTCTCCCTGCCTGTCCTCTGCTGGTAGCGCCACGAGATCCTGGGTGTTTGCTGCTCCAGATTCTGCAAACAGATGCGCTTTTAAACGTTTGGAGGAAACAGCGACGCCTTGACACCTCTTGCTTGGGACTTGAGACTTCCCGAACGCAGGCTCGGAGCTGATGGGTGAGGCGCACTTGGCTCCGCACGGTTGTTGCCGGGGCGCGCCAGATCCTGCTCGAAGCTGGCGGTAAGTAGGTACCGCGAATCCCCGCCCAGGAGGGACTCCGACTTCTCCTGGCCCTCCCCGCCCCGGGTCCTCTGCGCTCCCCGGCCTCTGCCTTGCGCCTTGCGCCCTGCGCCATGCAGGTCAAAGTGGAAGAGTGAGTGAGATTGACTATTTGTACTGTCCAGTAGATGCGTCGTCAGGACAACCGTAGCACTTCCGGGGGGGGGAGGGAGGAGTCGGGAAACGACAACAAAATTCTAAGGAGGGAGCGTCAGAGAGAGCTTAACTGCCTCACAGGCACAACTGAGTAACCTTCTTTTCCCAAAGCGGGATGATGACTGGAGGAGTGGCTCAAGTGGTAGAGTGCCTGCCTACCAAAGCGAGATGATGTGTGACAACTGATTCTTGAATTCTACATTATTTAATAGAGTCTAAAGTCCAAAGTTCTCCAGAGCTTTGGAGACATTCTGATTTTTTCCGCATAATATTATTTCTCCGAAAGTGTGGAAGAACTCATGGAACTGAGACTCCTAGGCTCAGTAAGCGGAAGAGAGGGGAAGAGGCACAGATGGTGCACTTGGCCCTGCGTGAACAGTCACCGGAGCCTAAAGACTGGAGAAAAGCACCCAGTACTATGGTTGTAGGGATCCAGCTTAATCTGAATACAGCCATCTTGGTCATGACTGCCAATCTGCCTGCCAGCTGACCCAAACACTCTTTCCAAGCTCCACAGGATAAAGTCCTTAAGATGGTCAGTCCAGCATCTTTGTTCGCTTGTACTGAGGATGGAACCCAGGGCCTTACACATTGCACTGTTCCTTAACTGACATTTGACACATTCACCGTTTTTGTCTTGTTTTCTTTTTTGGTTGTTGTGGGGGGGTGGGGGGGTTTGCTGGTTGGTTGGTTTGTTGGTTGGTTGGTTGGTTGGTTGGTTTTTGAGAAAAGCTAAGTGTATTCTGGTAGGCTGTGCCCACCTTTTTCTAGCTTAGTTTATATATCCCTCCCTCCTACTTCTGGGGATGGGGAAACCCTCCATCTTATGTCCTCAAGACAAGTGTCAATACTTAAATCCCTAATAAATTGTACTTTGTGCAAACCTGGATCTGTCCCTTTCTTCCATCTCTGGGCACCTTCCACTTTTGGAGGCAGGTCCTCTTACACCAAATTTCCCCCCAAAATCTTGGAAAGTCTGAAAAGTCCAGAGGCTATTTGATTCCTGAGAAGTCTTGGTGGGACCTCTTGGAAGTGAATAGAAAAAGAGGGCTTTTTCTAGGTCTTTTTGCTTCCTTCGGGGCATGGGCTGGATGGTCAGGGGCACAGGGAAAGGCCATTCTAAGGGGCCCAGGAGAGGGTGGGGTCGCTCCCCCAGGCCCCTTCCCACTTCCTCACAGCAGTGGTTATCTGCTTTCCTTTGCAGTGCTCAGAAGCCTGGCCATCAGTGAACCAGGCTTCTGACTTTATGCCCACCAACCCCCGGCTGGAGAAAATTCATTAAGTTCTGCAAACCTATTGCTTCATCCACCAGACCCATAGTTGCCTTCAGTGTTGACTCAGGTATTTTATATTTGGGCCACTAGGGTGAAGACAAGGTTGCAGCTTTGCATCATCCTACTAGGCCCTCTTGCAGTGCAGCCATTTCTTATTTCAGGTCACCCAGAGTCTGGTGTGGTCTTTTGATTATTTGTGAGTGTTGTATCCTGCATTGGAAGCTGGAACTGTGTGGATCCCCGCGATGGCCTCCAAGGGGCCTGTGATGTTCCTCTTGGAAGTCTGCTCTCACAAACTTTCTCACACTCACTAGTGAAGGGTAATGGTATCCAGCGGCTTCAATTTTCCTGACATCAGTGAAGCCCCAAATTTCTTAGTTTGCATCACCTCTATGGTATCTTGGTCGAGTCCTAGGGGTTGGTTTACATAAGTTCAACTGCTCTCCTCTGGTTCTCCCTCATTCTTTCCACACTATCAGATTGGGGAAGCCTACCAAATATAAAAGGTAATTGATTTCCTTCTAATTCTGTGATCTATGGTGTAGAAAGCACTGTACAAACTGGGAGTGTGGCTCAGTGGTAGAGTGCTTGCCTAGCATCCACCAGGTCCTGTGCACCAGTTTGCCCAGGCTTCAGCAGACCACCAAGGGGGGCCCTTTGTTTCTGCAAAGGGTTAAGAACCTGCATACCTGGAGCGAAAGACTTCACCTGGCCAGGCCCAAATAGCATTGCTTCTGACCAAGAACTCATCTGACAGTTGCAAGTGGCCGTATGCTCACTGGTCTTATCCTGTAGCAGTAGCCTGATGGGATGGAGGACTGTCCCAATGAAGACTCCGTTTTAGTGACAGCTGGGTGACAACACCTTGAAGACCGAGGTAATGTCCTATAGGGTGTGGTATCTACTCTAAGTCAACAACCACATAGGGTGCTGTTTTCCCCGGATCAGATAGGTGGTGAAAAAAATGTTTTGAAGTTGGACGGGATGACTTATTGTTGAGCATGATAAAGGTGATTAGGGAGGGGACCACACAGTGGGAAGCCCTCAGGAGTGCAGGACTAGCCATGTGTCCAGTGGGCCATGATTAAGGATAGATTTGAAGCCACGACTATCAGGAAGGAGCCACTTCTCAGCTACCGTGTCTTCAAATTCATCTGCACTAAACTTGGTAAAGCCCTACATCTTTGGATATGTGGATCTCCTGGCAGCCAGGGAACTTGAACTTGGTCATACATAAGGCCCTCAATCACATGTTTCTTATTCTGCAGTTTGGTGCAGATGGACACGATTTCCTGTCCAGTGTGAACCCCGACTACAATGGCACCCTGAATACCTGTCTGGAGCCTGTCAGCTCCAGCACAGGACTTCTTGTTGATTCCAGTGATGTGGAAAGGGTGCAGTCAAACTCGAATATGAAAGCCATCTTTGCCAACACTTTTTGCTGTGTACTTGTTGGTACAAATACAGGCAGCTCCAGGGCTTCGGAGGAGAGCTGCTCATATTCATCAGACACCATATGGCCACAGTGGGCAGTCGTCCACTTTTGCCTTCCTCCACCCCAGGTCAAAGATGTGGATCTCAGCATGAGACATACCTCAGTAGAAGCAAGACTAAGGGCACAGCTGGTTCTTAGAATACTGGTAACACCTGGCAGGGCAGTGACCCGTGGCAATCACCAGGCTCTTTGGTGGCTCACTGAGTAGCTCCTCCCACTGTAACCACTGGTGATAGACTACTGAGAATTTTGCTTCCTACCCCCTACCTTTGGGCTCTGCTAACTTAGAAGTCTGAAGTCTGAAGATTGGAATACTTCAACTGGCAAGTGCAACAATGGCTCTGTTAAAATGGCCATTGAGACCACCACCTGATCATCTGGGGTCCTCATGACAGGCACTCAGCAGGTAAAGAAGGGGGTTACTTTGCTGAGGGGAATGATTGATTCAGACAAGGAAGGAGAAACTAGGCGGCCACTATATAAAAGGGGTAAAGAGAAGTATGAGAGGAATGCAGGAAGAAGCCCCAGGACAGCCCTCAGTGCTCAGTCACTGCACCTTGTGATTAAAGTCAGGAGGAAACTACAACTCAATAAGGGCAACACTTAAGTGGTCAGGCTGGGCCCAAACCTTCTGAAGAACTGCCCTGTTGGCTGAGGGTAAAGGAAACATGGACTCTGTAGTGAGGAGGATAGTTGTGCACACCACCTATGGCCATGACACTTGTAGAAACGAGGGCTGCAATAGTTGTTTTCCTTTCTTGTTTTGCTATGAATACATTTGTGTATATTGTATGCTTGAACCATATCTTTCTCTTTTTGTCTTCCATTCTGCTATGTACTCAAAGTGGTTAACCTTTGACCTCTTTATTTAAGTTGCAGGTCATTAAACGTGGCATGTGACTTAGCTGGAAAAGGAAAGAACATCAATGAAATACAAATAAAGGATTCTATCCTTTTTTAGGGAAAGGGTTGGCATATTTTCAAAGTATGCTGTTGCCTTCATTGTTTTTCTGTTTTTGTTTTTGGTGGTACTAGGGTTTGAACTCAGGGCCTCAGACTTGCTAGGCAGGCACTCTACCACTTGAGCCACTCCTCCCAGTCTTTATTTTGCTTTTAGGGACAGCCCAAGCTGACCTGGAACTATGAAGCCCAGACTGGCCTCCATCTTTCTATCCTCCTGTCTCTCTCGGCTTCCCTATTGTAGAAGTACTCTACCATGCGTGTCTTTTTAGGTCTTAATTTGAAAGTAGGTAGGATTTTAAAATGAGAACACAAAGGAGGGGAAGGAAGAGAACAAAAAGGGTGGTCCATGCATGCTAGGTGGACAAGAAGTACACTTTGGTGGATCTGTAACTAATTCTGCTGAATTGGAGCTATATTTCACAACAACTTCAGACCTACACAGTTATAGGTTCTTAGAACACAGAAGATAACCACTGAGATTCAGAAAATAGAATCAAAGTTGCTGCCACCCTCTTTTCTTACCCCAGAAAGACCAGGGGCAGAACTGAGCTGTTGGTCCGGCTTAAGCATGTTGTCCCTTGCCAGCTGACTCAGCTGGCATTTTCAACCTAACACCAACTGAAATTTTGTTAGACAAGTATTTAACAGGTAGATTTAAGGTAACTCTAGGACTGCAGAATGCATATCGGGTAGTTTGGAATTGCATCCAGGATGGATAAACTTTCTTCTGTGCCCTGCCTACCTAAACAGCTTACTCCTCAGGCACACACACACAAAACCAGGGGACAGCTGGAACACATCCCCAACTATCACAAATTCCTCAGTGGAATTTGGAACACCCAAAGTACGATAGCTAGGCCTAACCCTATGAAAACCACATTCAGGTCAGGCAATCTCTCCTGCCAGGTAAGTCTGATTTGACCTCCCACAGCCATACAGTAGCTTCACCTGCCTCTCAGGTACTCACCCATCACTTGGCACTCAGGCCCTCATGGCCTCCCTCCACAGCTAGGACACTCAGTTTCCCATGAGCTCCTCCTTGCTGCCTTCCTTTGGGAAATGATCTGTTGAACTGCAGGGGTCCAAACAACAGACCCTGAGCTGCCTTATCTACTGCTAGATTTCACAGACAGCAGCCCTCCCTCTAACCCACACTCCACCCCTCCTCTTCTTCCCTCCTCCCCCCAGACACCACTGGTTCACCTGCTAACCAGATTAACTGCAGCCTGCAGGGGAAGTGACATTGGCCTCAACCTCCTTGCCTCTTGCCCTCACCCTTTGAGTCAGTGTTTGGGGTCTTGTACTGGTGTCCCCATGCTGTGTGTGTTTTTGTCCTGTGTCTGGCCAGGACCCTTTTGGCCTAGGACACTTGGGTCTCATACCTCAAGTATACCTGGGCTAAAGAATTTTGTAACCTCATTTCAATTTTTCTTGTGTTGCATTTTAATTCCTTTGGCAAAGGGAATAATTATCAGTGGGCGGTCAGGATTAAAAGAGCCCAAAAATGGACTGAGAAGCACCCAGAATCTGGGGAGCACACACATTACCTCTAGGCCTGGAGGGATGTTTTACTTTGTTCAGGCTCCCCTAACAAAACACCACAGACTAGGTGGATTGAATGACAAAAATCTGTTTCTCAAACTGCTAGAGGATGGGAAGTCTAAGATCAAGGTTGAGTTGGTTTCATTCTAAGGCCTCTTGGACTTGGCTGCCTTTTGAAGCTTTTTCTTTTCCTAGTTGTACTGGGGTTTGAACTGAGGGCCTCGTGCTTGCCAGGCAGGCACTTTACTGCTTGAGCCACTCTTCCTTTGGCTGTGTGCTCACTGACTACTTCTTTGTGCAAGGTGGGCTGAGCAGCAAGTGTCCAGTGTCCTATTCAGGCTCTAATTCCATCATAAGGCCATACTGTCATGACCGCATAAAACCTAATTGCCCTCAAAGACCCTATCTGCATATACCTCTCTCACATTGAGGGTTAGAGCTTAAGCATATGAATTTGGACGCGGACCTGATTCAGTAAAGAATGATGGGGAAAAGAAAGAACTCATTCCTAGACCCAGGGAGGTCTGTTGTCTTCTGGGTGGGGTCAACTGGGAAGAATCCTGATGTCAAAGTCAAATAGACATGTAGGGATAAATCTCTAGTGAAAGAACCTGTATCGGCGAATAATCTAGAATAGGATTGCCAGGCCAGAGTGGCCTCTGGTTTGTCTGGGAGAAGGGAACGAAGGAAATGTTGGGGCTTTGTTAAGACAGAGAAATGTACTCAAGTTATTTTGAAAGATGGGCACTTTGGATGTTTTTAGGAAGCAGCAAGCTCTGATTAGCAGGTGGTGGCACTTAAGGTCCTAGCTGGCAGTTGCTGTGTGAAAAGAGTTTTAAAGATCAGCTAGATTGTTTTATTGGATTGTTCTGTGAGACAGTTCCTGCAGCAGGCAACCATAACCTGTGTTTTTCTCCCTCTTTTCCAAGGCCACCAGACTCCATTTGGGGATCGACCTCAGACCATCGCTTACCATCCCATATGTGTAATGAATTTTTACCAAGTTCTTTGAAGGAGTCAGTGAAAGTTTAAAAAAATACTTAAAAACTCTCCTCTCCTCTATTTCTTCCATTAATTTTTCTTCTTTCTTTCTTTCCATCCTTTCTCCCTTTTTTTTTTTTTTTTTTTTTTTTTTGCTGCACCGGTGTTTGAACGCAGGGCCTTAGCCAAACATCCTACACTTTTTTTTTTTCTTTCAGGTTATTTTTCAGGTAGGGTCTCACTTTTTTTGGGGGGGAGGCGGGCAGCAGGCCTGGGACCTGGACGATACTACCTACCTCTCTAGACGATAGCTGGCATTACCGGTTTTGTAAGTCACTGTGCCTGACCCTAAAACACAGCATCTTACAGGGCTGAGGATGTAGCTCAGTGGTAGACTGTTTCCTTAGCGTGCAAAACGCCCAGGGTTTGACCCCTTCCCCCCCCCCCCCGCACTGCCCCAAAATAAGAGTGTTACAGAAAGCTTTGAAATATTTAAATGCAAAACAGAAATGATTGATCATTTTTTATATATAGGAACGAGTCTATATATATTTTCTCAAAGCTACGTGTGTCCAAAGCTGCTTCTGAAACACAGCAGGTCCCGGATCCCCTCCTACCTGTGTACTGGGGTTGCTAGGCAAGTGCTACCTTTTGAGCCACACCTCCAGCCCTATCTCTGCAGAAAGCCATTTTCCAGGAATGCAACGCGTTATGTTGCTAGACATCTCTTCATCTGTGGTGGTTTCGATCCCAGGCCCTGCATCCGTTTGCGAGGGAACGAGTTGTTCGTGTGCGGTGGCTGCCCGGCCGTCCTCCCCGTGCCCGTGCTGTCACCGGCGTCGGGATGCGTCCTGGTGCTGCCCCGAGCTCTCCCGGGGCGCGGCCTCAGGCGGCTTCTGCCTGGAGCCCAGTCGGCGGCGAAGGGTCCTGCTCGTCGGTGGTGGCGACTCCGACACTACCCAGCTGAGCTCGGAAGACCGGGCTCCCCGGACACGGTGCCGGCTCCCTGGGCCGCAGAGACCTTGGGGCCAATGGATGAAGGAAAATCCAGAGGCTTCGGCCCTGGTAATAAAGCCCGGCACCCGGACTTCGGCCACGACACCGAGATTCAGCACCAGGAGCGGAGGCCACGCGGTCGCCGCTAGTCCCTTTCGCGTTCTGCTGACCCCAGAGAGAGAGGGAGGGGGCGGCTGCGCCGTTTGGGCAGAGAAAGCGTGGCCTCGCCACCCGGTGGCCGCGCCTTGTCAACGCCACAGACCTTCCATCCCGAGGCCACCTGAGCATAGGTGGGACCTGCCGCGTCGCTGGGCCCTGGTCGCGGAACCGGAAGTCCGATGACAGCAAGCGAGGACCAGGCTGGGTGGCCCAGGGCGAATGCTCCCAGCTCGGGGTCCCCGATGCGACGTGTCGGCCGCTTCCCTGTAGTCCCGGCCTCTCTGAGAACCCTACTTCCCGCACCCGACTCACTAGGAGCTAGGTCCTGCCCTATGCTTCCTTCCCTGGGCCAAAACCTTTCTGTCCCTAAGCCGGGAGCAGCAAGCAGAAAGCAAGCCCCCACTTGAGGGGGGACAGAAAACGGCCCGCGGAAGGCCAAACAGTAAGGTCCCACCGAGATTTGAACTCGGATCGCTGGATTCAGAGTCCAGAGTGCTCACCATTACACCATGGAACCCACAAGAAAGACGCTTCCTGAACGGTCATCAGAGCTGTGGATGGACATATTTGCCTCTCACTCTCATTCTCTCTCTCTCTCTCTCTCTCTCTCTCTCTTTCTCTCCCTCCCTCCCTCTCTTCCTCTCTCTCCCTCCCTCCCTCTCTCTCTCTCTCTTTCTCTCTCTCTCTCTTTCTCTCTCTCTCTCCCTCTCCCTCTGTCTTCCAGATAGGGTCTCCCTATGTAGCCCAGGCTATCCTCAAACTCTCCATCCTACCTCTCACTAGTGCTGGAATTATGAGCACTCATATCCCCATCATGCACAGCATTGTTGGAACTTCTAAAGAACAATCCCAGATTAAGCTTTCAGAAGCCTCTACTTTCCAGAAGCCATGACAAGTACTTGCCATCCAACTTTGTCCACAGCACCAAAGACCTGGGTAAATTTCATTCTTTTCAAGGTCCTCAAAATATTTCTAAGATTTCCACACCTTCCTTCCCGAAGACTGGGGAACCCTTAAAGCCATGTAACAGGCCAGTTTTTAACGGGATTTGATCGGCTCCATAAACTCAACATTAGTTCTTTAAAACTCTCTCTCTGGTCATATCTGATTAGACAAATATTTACAGACATGACATTCTAGTGAAAAAAGTCTTGTTGCAAAAAGAACAGATTGCTGCTGAGTTTATGAAAATAACTATATTGCCAAGAAAATAAGAATAGTCACGAATTGTTTCCAAATCAAATGGTGAGGAAAATTAATTGTTTCATCTTTATTTGCGGAAAGTATGTTTTACCAAATGGCCGTAAGCCACAGATAGCTTAATTCAAAGCACATGAATAAATAAACTTAACTGAGGAAGTGAAAGTCCTCTACGATGAAAACAATAAAACTTTGCAGAAAGAAATTGAAGACACTAGAAGATGGAAAGACCTTGTGTGTTTATTGGCTGGCAGATTTAATGTTGTGAAAATGGCTATACTACTGAAAGCAATCTACAGATTCAATGCAATTCCCATCAAAATTCCAACATCAATCTTTGCAGAAATGGAAAAATTAATCCTACAACATAATTCAAAACATAAAAGACCCTGAATAGCAAAAGTGGAAAGAGTAATGCTGGAGGTATCATAATACTGGACTTCAAATTATACTGCAGGGACAGTAACAAAAACAGCAATAATGTGACAGTAAGAAAGGCCAATGGAAAAGAATAGAGGACACAGAAGTAAACACACTGAGCAAAGAGCCATCTAATTTCTGACAAAGGAACCAAAAACATACAATGCAGAGAGGACAGCATCTTTACACATGGCACTGGAAAGAATGGGTATCTACATGCAGAAGACCGAAACTGTCCAGTGATCACTCCCCCTATACAAAAGTCATTTTAAAATGGATCAAAGATCTTAATGTAATACTTGAAACTACTACAGGAAAACACAGGGAAAATGCTGGAAGATGTAGGCATAAGCTATTATTTTCAAATAGAACTTCAATTGCCCAGGAAATAAGAGCAAGAGCAGACATGTACATCAAAGGAAACAATTATCAGAATCAAGAGAATCCCATAGAATGGGAGAAAATCCTTCCAGCTAGTCAACACATAAAAGAGTTCTACCTGGACATACGAAGATCTCAAAAAAATTAAACAGCAAAGAATCTAATTAATAAATGGGCAAATGAACTAGATAGACACTTCTCAGGAGAAGTACAAATGAGTAATTAATACAGGCAGAAATGTTCAACATCTTTACCCTTTAGGGTAAATGCAAATGAAAACTACAGTGAGATTCCATTCGCTCTAGTCACAATGGCAAACATCAAGAAAACAAGCAACGGCTCATGCTAGTGAGTATGTGGGGGGAAAGGAACCCATATACACTGTTGGTGGGATTGCAAACAAGGGCAGCCACTTTGGAAATTAGTAAGGAGGGTTAAAAAAAAAAAAAAAAAAACCCAAACCCAACCAAGAATAGACCTGCCTCCTTCATGTCCCTCTCTCAGGATCAGGAACTCCAGGGGCATAGGTCCAAGGCATCCTCCTTCGTGAGGAATTAAATTTCCCTCCCTGTTTCTTTCCTCTGGAAATCTCCCAGGCCAACATTGCTGTTCCACCCTCTGCCTTTAGGACACGCTTTTTACTATCCAGACTTTCTTTCCTTTTTGCACTGTTGGTTAAAGTCCAGGTAGATTCAGGAGTCTTCTATTTGTCTTTTCTCTCTCCCCAGCCTATCAGGAATTAGAACAAGCCTCTCCAGTTTGGGAGTGCCCCTTAATTTTTGGTTCCACCACCTTTGGCCTCTGTGGGTCCAAAAGAAGAGAAAAATTCCCCGTTTGTTATCTGTTCTATGTTTGGATGTTGTGTGTAACATGGCTTTATGTTCCATCTGAAAGCACTTTGGAAAAACTTGGAGGCCGCAGACACCTCAGGAGGGGGTGGGGAAATGCTGCCATGTGGCAGGGGCCACCACGCCTCCCCCAGTAGCCCAACTCCACAGGGGCATCTCCGCTGCCATGATGACAACAGGAGGGCAGCCATGAGGTCTGTGCCATCCTGTTACCCCCTAAGGAGTATTGCAATTAATCTATGGCTAAAAGCAAGTTTAAAAAAAAAAAAATCAAAGGTCACATGTTTTCTCTCATATGTGGAAGCTAGACCTCTAAGTTAAATGTATATATAGAAACATATATGATCAAACATATATACATGTATATATGTATGCATATAGTGA